>NC_137852.1:41292272-41567272 GCF_948465745.1 Chenopodium album
CTTGCGTGACTAAGGGCCTGTTCTCTTACGTTGAAATTCAGTTCAGTTCAGTTCAATTCAGTTCAGTTCAGTTCAGCTCCTAATTTCCTTCTGTTATAAAATAATCAGTTCAGTTCATTTCAGCTGAGTTCAGTTCAGTCAATGAGAACAGATCCTGACAAATTTCTTTGATTTAAGCTAACTTTGCCGACCCATGACGTGCCTTGGCTAGACCGACATGGTGTTGATATATTCATTTTCCTTGAATATTTTCCTTGTAGTGCATTTTTTCTAAAAAATAATATTTCACCTAAGTTGAAAAGATCGTGCGTCCTATATATGTAGGTCTTATACCAGCTATACGACTATAACAACATGATACACTAATTTTTTTAATTTGATTTTTATATGTAACTCTTATATATTATGCTTAATATGGCTAAAGTCAAGAAGCAAAGGTTAAATTAACCAATTAGCTAAGTATAAATTATTACTATTAAACACAATATATACAAGTCCCTTTGAAAAATGCCAAGGGAAATTGCTCAACCTAGTGAGTAGTGTGAGTCTAGTGATTACAACATCACATAAAAAAGGCAAGCAACGGCAGGGAAGCTGTTTGTCAATACACTGATATGGACTTGTTGTATTTGGCATTTTACTCTTCTTTTGTAATTCTATTATGTGTCTTCATTAGCTTATAAAGTTATACCCTAATAAGTCAAACACTAAACCCATTTTTATAGCTGTTTGCAACTCACATCAATAGCCTTTTGGCTTTTTTTGTATCATTTTTAGTTCTGTCAATTTCTCTTAGCCTTTGACTTTAGCATGTTACTATGGGATTAGGATAACATAAGTAATCCATATTTTAGTAATACACAATAAAGGAAACTATATTGGTTGGTTTTCCATATTTATACCAAAAAAAAAAGTACTTTTTGGAGGCGAATAATTCATGTATAATAATCATCATGTGAATGATATAATGCGTTTTGTTTGGGGTCCTAAGTGTAGTACATAACAAATGTCGACAACTTGTAAGGGTCAAAGTGAAAATAAAGTATTGTATTTGCTAACAAACTTCAAAGTATAACAAGGGGAGAACTTTCAGTAGCTAAATAACTATTGTAGGTTTGTATCCGCTGGTACTTGGATCGCTTTATAAAGTTCTTATATTAGATTTTATAGGTATAGGTTTTGATTTTTGCCAAGTAAAGGTGAGGTTTCTTTGATATTTTTTTCTCCTAGCTTTTAAGTGACTAACCCAAAAATACTCTATCAAATTAAATTAATGTCAAGGAATAAAGGTTGAACTCTAATTCATAACCGCGGGGGGGGGGGGGGGGGGGAGTAAGTTAGGGAAGTATGAGTTGTGATCTACTTCGCAGCTAAGCTTAGAGAGAATCCCATATATTATATTGAGTATGAAACGATCGAATATAATTTCTCCCTTATTTATAATGTTACAACGAATAACAAAACTTGACTTGGAGTGTGTTTAGTATCTGGTTTTGAAATAGCGCCTTTTAGTGTTTTAATTTGCAAATCAATATATACTAAAATTAAATATACCTAATTGTCAAAAAAATAGAATAAAACGACTGATGTAGTGTTTCACAAAATGTAGTAAAAAAACTAATTGCTTTAAGAGTAGTGTGATTAACAAAATGTATCAAATTTATTTATTAAGTTACTATTCCTACTGCTAATTTATGTTTGGCATTCGCATCAATCAAACAACAATATATTTGACATATACATCTAAAAATAAACTAAATGAAAAAGGGGGGGATAAATGAAGTAGGTAATAAATCAGACTAGTTTGAATTGAAACTTCAACCATTTGTCATCCAATTCATCACTCGTTTAACACCTGACTCAACATTCACCCATTTAATAATCATTTCAACGGATTTTCACCAGAATTCCTCTTTTACATTAATTATTACTCTAGGTGACAATGATAGAAATAATGGAGGAAGATCGAGGACCTTAAATAGCTACCCTTCATGGCAACTACCATATAAGTGAAAGAAGGCATGCATTAAAGTAGCTAGGGCACAATATCAATGACAAATAATTATGGGTCCCTTAATCCATCCCATTCAATGGAAGTGTGCCCCTTAAAACTAAATTAAAGAACCTTCTTTAATGTTCCAACCCACCTTACTCGTGACGCCTCTCCTTGGACCTAATTAGCTCCTTTTTATTGGTTAAACTTAATGCTAATATTATTTCTTCCCTTTTCTCTATTTTAATGATGTCCCAATTTTGGATTAGTTATGGAATAATGCAGTCTTATTCAACTTTTGTCACTTTGTTAGTGGCTATAAATCCCTTTCCACTTTGATTTGTCATTTCAACCTTGTATTGTTCGTGTAATATTGTGATTAAGATATGATAATGATAGAAAACTAGCTATCAAGAAATACTTAATTGACAATATCTAAAAATTATTTCTTATGTAGAATGTATTAATTATATTATAGTATATATGCATTTGAGTACAAGTATGATGTATGATTAATTTTAAAACAAAAAGTACTCCCATTTATATAGCCATATTTATTTGTGATCTCAATCAATATTGATATAATTATTGTAAATAACTCTCTACGGACTACAATTTTGTTTTATTAGCAGATATAGTAGTTAGTTGATGGCTAAGAACTTGTTGCATCGATTGGTTTAACTAGCAAGTTGTATTAGGTGTTTTGACTAGCAACCATATTAATTGTATGATTGTACTCATTGTTGTAAAAAATAGTTGATGAATTGTGATTGTTTTATTAATTGAACATGTGAAATGATGAGTACGTGCCAAATTAAACTAGGGTAATAATTTTGGCTAGCAGGGATGTAAGTTTTAAAAGCTACACTAAAACTAAACTTTTACTCTGTATGACAAACGGTTCATTAAATAAACCTTTACCAAATAGCTAAAAGCCCAAAATAGTGGATTGATAGAGTTAGTTCTCTAAATTGGGTACATCAATTCAACTTATTTGTGGTCAAAATGTTCTTTACCAAACAAGGTCTAAATTAGTCTTTTCTCTTTGTAGACGAAGTAAGAAAGAGTGGGATAAACTAATATTTTTGTTCATGAGTAGGATGAAGATTGGTTTCATATCATGAATAATGCGTGGTGACGAAGTAAGAAAGTTGTTGATCAAGGGACTGGGGAGATAATAACGATGATCAAAGACCGTAGAAAGAATTATGAGAGACAAGATCTAACTTATAATTGATAAAGATTTAAAAGACGATACTTATCTAAAACCGGTAATTAAATTTGTTTTGAGCAATGTATTGCATGTTGTAGTATTCCTTATATGGAAATTGGAAAAGTAATTAGTGCATTCCGTAATACATGAACGTGAAAGTGAAATCATTGTAATTTTTTGACAATGATTTCACTTTCACGTTCATGTATTACGGAATGCACTAATTACTTAGTGAGTAATTATGGATCAGTGGATGTTTCTTTAATGATGCCACCTACCTCACATCTTTAACTACCGTACTGACTTGCAATGAGTACTCGTATCAAATATTCAGATATCATTATCACTTTTAATATTTTCAATTCATTGCCCACTATAATTAATAAACCTCTTATTATTTAATTTTTTTTCATTTAATTCTCATCCACCATTAAAATGATGTTTGATGAGGTGACAATTTCAATATTCATGTCCATGCTATTGGAGTATTGGCTGCATGCAACCATACCTTCGGAGTGATCGGACTGATAGAATAAAGTACTCTCTTTATTCCATAATTAGATTCCTATTTCATTCATTTATTACTCACATAATAGAGAGAAGTAAAAATATAATTAAGGGACGGAGGAAGTAGTGAATAATCTACCTATGTTTAGTCGTTTTTTTTTTTTTTTTTTTTTTTTTTTTTCCTGTCCTTATGAGCATATACCCTTTTATACTTGTTAATCAATACTGGTGTATACTTGTATAGTTGTATGTATAAATTATACATGTCCACACATCTCTTGCATTTATCTTTCATAAAAAACACATGAGTTTAAATTTCAACAACAAATGAATTTTCTCACTCACAACTAAGACAATTTTCATTCAACTATGGTAATTGGAGTTTAATAATTTCCAATCATTATTAAAAAAAAACCCCTAAATAAGCCTTGATTAATAGAAAGTTTCCCTTGTCGAAAAACAAAACCACAAAGTTTCATATGTGGTTGGTCACACCGTGTGGCCAGCTTTACTTATTCAGGAATTACTTAATCGATTAGGGACAACTGGATTAGGGATTACTCGGTCGGTCAGGGATTACTCAGTCGACTAAGGGTTATTCAATCGATCAGAGGTTACTCGGTCGATCATTACTCAGGGATTACTCGATCGGTGAGAGGTTACTCGACCGGTCAGAGACATTTGGTTACTGTTTTGGTATGTGCCAGTCGGCCACACATAAAACGCAAATTATAATCCTTTTTTCTAAAAACAAAATAATTGTATAAAATCCTACGTGTAAGCCACATAGGATAAATGTCCCACCGTTGATCTAAAGCCACGTATAATCATACCAATAGTACATTCATTTAAACAAATGGACCCCACATTTCACTTTCTCACTTTCTCTCTCCTCCATATTTTCCCCTCTTTATTAAATCCCTTATTAAATTTTCTCTCACTATCTCAACTCCCTCTCCTCCTCACTCTCTCTCCTCTCAATCTCTCACCTCCACAACCACCGTCTCAACCACCGCATCGCTCCGGCGCCGCCGCATTTTCCCCACTTTTTCCTAAAATACCCTTCTTCCACTTGCCCTTTCTTCTTCACTACTTACTCTGTTCTACTTCTGAAATTTCCCAACTTCTGAATAAAAGCTCTTTGAGTAATTAATCTCCATTTTCCACCCTTTTTCTAGGGTTTTTAACTCAAAATCTGAGTTTCTTATCTTCATTTTTGCTTGTTTAACCCTTTGATTTATCTGCATTTATCCGTTTGGTTGATTATTTACTGGGTTCCACTTTTTCCGTTTGTTTTATAGCCGTTACACTTTCAGTTCAGCACAAAACCAGCAGAAAAAGTGAGGAAATTTTGGGAGTTTTTTCTTGAATTTGTTAATGATTTTTCTGGGTTTTTTTAAAGCTCATTAAATTATGAAATGGGAGTCTTGATTTTTTCAATTTTAAGCTGAAAATCTTGTTTTTGAGCTGGGGTTGTTGTGAAGAATGAGGAAGCTAGTTTGTTTACTAATCCTAATAATTTTGGGATTGTTCCCAAATTGTAAGGGTGCACCATCTTTAAGCCCTTCATTGAATGATGATGTACTGGGATTAATTGTATTCAAAGCAGACATTAAAGACCCAAATGGAAAATTAGCTTCATGGAATGAAGATGATGATAGTCCATGTAATTGGGGAGGTATTAAATGTAACCCTAGATCCAACCGTGTTTCTGAGCTCAATCTAGACGGGTTTTCGCTTTCGGGTAAGCTCGGTAGAGGCTTACTGCAGCTCCAAGCACTTCGGAAGCTTTCGCTATCAAAGAACAACCTCACTGGGAGTCTCAGCCCTGCATTGGCGAGGCTTTCTAACTTGAGAATACTTGATTTGAGTGAAAATGGATTTTCTGGTGTATTGCCTGTTGATTTCTTTAGACAATGTGGACCTTTGAGAACTGTTAATTTAGCTAATAACAAGTTTTCAGGGCAGATCCCTGATAGTTTGAGCTCATGTGTTGGAATTTCTGTGCTTAATTTGTCTGCTAATCAGTTTTCTGGGGCTTTACCTGCTGGGATTTGGGGTTTGCAAGGGTTAAGGTCACTTGATCTGTCTTATAATATGTTAAGTCATGAAATTCCTAAGGGAATGGATGGATTGGCTAACCTGAGAACCATTAATTTGAGTCGAAACCGGTTTACCGGGCGAATCCCGGGTGAAATTGGAGGGTGCTCATTGTTGAAATCACTTGATTTTAGTGGGAATTTGTTTTCTGGGAACCTGCCAAAGTCATTGCTGAACTTGAGTTTTATTGGGTATCTTAATTTGGGAGAGAATTCCTTTGTGGGTCAGGTTCCTGAATGGATTGGAGGGTTACAAGGGCTTGAAAATCTGGATCTTTCAGCTAACAACTTCTCTGGTGTTTTGCCAACTTCTGTGGGAAAACTTAGGTCTTTGAAGGTGTTAAATATGTCAATGAATTCTTTGAGTGGTAGCTTACTTGAATCTATGGCTGGTTGTTTAAGCCTTCAAGTCATAGATTTTAGGCAGAATCTGTTGACTGGTGATCTACCTAAGTGGATTTTTAAGGTTGCTTTGCAAGAAATATTGCTCTCAGAAAATAAATTTAGTGGAACCATGGACGATTCTCTCGCTTCAGGTGAAGAAGCCTCGCATCAAAGCCTTGAGGTGTTGGATTTGTCCCATAATATGTTAACTGGGGCAATTCCATCAGCACTTGTTAATTTCAGCAGCTTGGCGTTCTTGAATCTGTCTAAGAACTCTTTGACGGGTCCTATTCCCAGAAATGTTGGGGAACTAAGAGCATTGAATGTTCTTGATTTGAGCGAAAACAAGTTGAATGGGAGCATCCCTACCGAAATTGGAAAAGCTACTGCTCTGCAAGAATTGATACTGGAAAAGAATTTTATTGAGGGGATAATACCTACTTCAATTGAGCATTGTTCTTCACTCTCAGTACTGTAAGTGCTCTCTCTTCAACTACTGACTTCAACATTTCTATTGAATATGTATTTCATGCTGCTTGTTGCTCATTGTTGTCATTGTAGATACTTATCATATACTGTTCTATATTTTTTAGCAGCTTCCCTGTAAGTTTCATGCTGTCTGCTTCAACACTCTAGTTTGTCAAAATCAGTTTTTTTTGTCAAATATTTCAGTACAATGTTTAACTTTCTTTGGTTGATAAGTATACAAAACCGAGCTTTAATAGTTTGTCTATTGAAATTATTGTGTTGTGCTAGATGAGGTCCATTGCATTGATATGGCCATGTTTGGTATTTTTTTTGATGTCCTTTTCTGAATTACTCCGGAATTTCTCATTTTTAATTCTTCTTATGCCAGGATCTTATCTCATAATAGTCTAGAGGGACCTATACCTCTTGCTCTATCAAAACTTGCTGACCTACAAACTGTGGACCTTTCTTCCAATGATTTAAGTGGAAGTATGCCAAAACAACTAGCTAATCTTCAACATCTCGTTTCCTTCAATGTTTCTCACAATAATCTGCAAGGTGAACTACCTGGTGGTTTCTTTAATACCATAAACCCCTCCGCTGTCTCAGCCAACCCATCGCTTTGTGGCTCTGCCACAAAAAAATCTTGCTCCTCTGTCCTTCCCAAACCCATTGTTCTTAACCCCAACTCCACTGGTGATGCTTTCTCTGGTTCTTCTCTACCTGCTACATTTGGGCACAAGAAAAACCTCCTGAGCATCTCCTCCCTCATTGCTATTGGAGCTGCTGCAGTAATTGTAATCGGTGTGATTGCCATCACAGTTCTCAACCTACGTGTTAGAGCCTCAGCATCTCGCTCTGCTGCTGCCCTTGCATTATCTAATGGTGATGGTTTCAGCAGTTCCCCCTCTACAGATGCAAATTCTGGTAAGCTGGTCATATTTTCAGGAGAGCCTGATTTCAGCACTGGTACCCACGCTCTCCTCAACAAGGATTGCGAACTTGGCCGTGGTGGATTTGGGGCTGTCTACCGAACTGTTCTCCAAAATGGTCGCCCCGTTGCTATAAAGAAGCTCACTGTTTCAAGTCTTGTCAAGTCCCAGGAAGATTTTGAGCGAGAGGTGAAGAAGTTGGGGAAAATCAGGCACCCTAATCTTGTCACACTTGAAGGTTATTATTGGACTCAATCACTTCAACTTCTTATCTATGAATTTATCTCCGGCGGAAGTTTACATAAGCATCTTCATGAAGGAGGAGGTGGGAACTTTCTTTCATGGAATGACCGGTTCAACGTAATTGTTGGGATGGCTAAAGGTTTATCTCACTTACACCAACTGAATGTCATCCACTACAATCTAAAATCCAGCAACATACTCATAGATAGCTCGGGTGAGCCTAAAGTGGGTGATTTTGGATTAGCAAGATTGTTGCCCATGCTGGATCGATATATTTTAAGCAGCAAGATTCAGAGTGCTCTTGGATACATGGCGCCTGAATTTGCATGCCGAACTGTAAAAATTACAGAGAAGTGTGATGTTTATGGTTTTGGAGTTCTGGTACTTGAAGTGGTGACTGGAAAACGACCTGTTGAGTACATGGAGGATGACGTGATTGTGTTGTGTGACATGGTAAGAGGTGCACTCGAAGAAGGGAAGGTGGAAGAATGCATTGATGAGCGGTTGCAAGGTAGATTCCCAGCTGAGGAAGCCATTCCAGTTATGAAATTAGGGTTGATTTGCACATCACAGGTGCCGTCTAACAGACCTGATATGACAGAGGTGGTTAATATCTTGGAATTAATCAGGTGTCCTTCGGAAGGCCAAGAAGACTCAGGGTAAGTGCTATTATTCGACATGCCTAAATACTAACATGTCGAACTTACAGTTGAATTATCCGGCGAAGAGGAATCCGGTCTGTGTATTTGCATGCAAACAAGCCGGAAGCTGTTGAAAACTAATTAATTCTCTCATTGTTAGTTCATTTTTTGGGTCCCTAGCTTCTGCCTTTGTAGTTTCCCACTGTATGTTGTAAGTAGCGACTAGGAGTAGTTCTTGTCGGATTCCTCTTCACCGGGTTCAGATTTGGCAACCCATTTTGGATATCTTTAGGTAGTTCAACCTTCTATTTATGATTGTGAAATGAAAATGTAAGAAATTGATATTCTTGGTTGTATTTTGATCAATTCACAAAAATTCGAAATTACCACTGTCCTGTATCCTGTCGTTTCTATTTATGGTAGGTCAGAGGTAATGTCGATTAGAGGTGTCAAACTAGTTGTTCTCATCAGATTTGCTCATGTCATATTGTTCATTTGGATTTTCGGTTTGGGTCAAACCCGGAATATCTAGTTTAGAGTACACCTTAAGTTTGAATTGGACATATTGATTCGATTATTCAAATAATCAGATACGAGTCAATTGATATTTATGTCGTCCTTACCGATCATGGTAATATAAAATCCGTAAAATGTTTGGAATATTAATTAGGTATTGATGAAACATTCTTGATTAGTAGAAAATGGTGGATTTTGCTAGCAAGCACTGACATTGATTTGGTATTGTCAAATGAAGGATCAGCTTTAACCACAACTATACAAATCACAAAACAACAATATTTTCCCATGTGAATTTCTGTTATTTTTATTATAAAGTTAAAGAATTCCCGCCTTTAGTTGAAATCTTTAATCTAAAAGAGTAAAAGACCGTATTGTCCTTGTCTTTCTGTTGGTTTCTTCACTTTTTGAGGTGGTTTTTTTGGGACTTTTTGCACTTTTTATTAATTGTTAAAAGTTGTAAAGTATTTTTCACCAGCAATTTCATAATTTTGTGTTGTATTTGGCATGTTCATTACAGGGTGGTATGACCAAGAAAAAATTGTTTAATTCTGATTTTAATTTATAACAAATTAACAATAACTAGTTGCTTTTTATTTATTTATATACTTATGTTCCAATAATGAAAATTGATATCTAATGATGAACGCATAATTTTGTCATGTATATCTAAAATAATACTCTCTTTATTTTTATTTAAGTGCCCAATTTAACTTTGGCACTGTTATTTTTTAAAATCGTCTCAAAGCGTAGTATTCATATATCAACTGTTTATAAGTTATACTTATTGATAATTAACAATATCATTAGTTTGCTATTGATTTATAGAATGGTGCAAATGTTGGTAAGATCATTGTTATTGGAATCTTAGCAATTCAAAAAATTTTACTATTATCAATGGGTAGAAGAATTGACTCACATGAAATCTCCTTCTATTGCTCCTCTAACTTTGTAATTCATATAATCAAGGAATTCTTCCCCAAAATCAAAAAAATAATCTTGAACTTCTCAAATTTCTTCTTCAGAAGAAAATTCTTCTAAGTTGGTTTGGTTTATAGTTCAATAGTCAAAGAAGGTCCTATTTTATAATATTAGGTTCATTGTCGTTGGTTTCTTTGGTTAAACTAACTTAGATTTCCCATGACCCCATGTGCTTAGAATTACTAGAATTAAGTAGGTTGTCCCAACTACCCAATGCATCTAGGGCTTATTTATACTGTATTAAACAATCATATATTAGGGTTGGGCTCTATAAAGAAACCTAATAGGTAAACTTGATAAACAGTAAAATAAATTATCTCGCTAAAATTACTTCATTCATAATGACTGAGTCATTTGACCTAAATTCAGTATGAAATTTATAATCCGAGTCACTCGACATATATGAAATTTATCTAACCTGATTTGTAAATAACATGACTCATCACTTAAGTATGATCGAAACTAAAATCACTCGAATTGAGCCCAATAAAGAACGGTAAACTTCTAAAATTTGATAATCATTCACATTCACATAAGAAAGCAGCAATGTTTGCTTGGCTGAAAACTAACACAATTTTTAGGATAGTATAAAGGGAGAATCACTGACTTTATACAACAATCATTAAAGTATAAAGAGAATAATGAACATCATACATCCAAATATGGTGAAACTTTATCCTATTCATTTCCCCCTTAATTTTCATACTTTTATGATTGTAAGGGAATGCCAAATTTATAGCTAGATGGATGAGAGGAAGTGATTTTTGTCAATTTTAGAAGTTACTGAGGACATTACATACAAAAAAAGGCTACGGAATATAAAAAGCAATCTCATAATAAGTTATCTCACAAATCACAAATTCACAATAGTATCATACAATAAGGGTCTGTTCTCATTGACTGAACTCAGCTGAACTGAACTGAACTGAACTGAATATTTTATAAGAGAAGGAAATTAGGAGCTGAACTGAGCTGAACTGAACTGAATTGAGCTGAACTGAACTGAACTGAACTGAACTCAGCTGAACTGAACTGAACTGAACTGAATTTCAACGTAAGAAAACAGGCCCTAAGTTGTGTAAAATGAGATCACATGAAACTTGCTCTTAAAATAAGATAAAGGAAAAACAAAAAGTGTTCCATTACCCTAAAAAAAACTAAGACAAAAACAAGTGGTCCAATACTTAAAAAAATATATCCAAAAATCATCGGATTTTTGCACTAAAAGAGAAGAAAACCCATTCTTTTCCACATTCTTATCCACAACTATTCAAAATGTTGAATCCTTTAGGGCTTTAGAGCTAACTATAACCATTTTAGGCTTCGTTCGGCATCGCTGTGGTTTTCTATTTTTTGGTTTTTTGTATTTCAAAATCATATGATATATATCATATAATGAATACAAAATTAGTCAAATTTATTAAACCCATGGTAATTTTAAAAACTGACAACTGAAAAGTGGAAACACCTTTTTCTTGTTTCCTGTTTTTGGTTTTTTGCTTTCAGAAAAACGAAAAACTGAAAACAAAAAACGATGTCAAACAAGCCCTTAGTAAAATATTTTCAAAATTGTCAAGTCATACACTTGGACGCATACTCGTGTCAGACATGGATACCTGAGTGCGAGTAACATAGTTGAAATGTCTAGCTGAAAACTTGAAACTAATTTAACAGTATTCGAAGAACAGAGGAATTAGTTCGTACTCTAAATTATTGTTAGACAACAAAAACTTGTGTGATGCATTATTTGGGGAAAGACTAAAGGTGTTATGGTAGGGACTAAAACAAAGTTTTTAGGGGAAAAGAAAAGGAAGTGTAAACATCAAAATGTGGAGAATATTACACAATGATGGAATTGAATATAAATTTAGCCATAACTTTGTAATTCCACTTTATTGAGAGACGAAAATGATTCTCACTTTAACTTCGATTTTATGGAGCGCATGTACGTTGTTTGCCTTTGTGGAGCAGGGGTGTTAATAATGATAAAACCCAATTATTTATGTATTGTCATTTTTCCATTTATTTTCAGATGTACTCGGAAAAAAACATGTAAACAAAAATATGTTTATTTTTTTTAACAAGATAATTTTTGGAAGTAAAGATATATGCAATTTGAAGATGGTTTAAAACCTTTAATTGACATTATCATTGTATTTAGAAATGAGTACAACACTTCATTTTAAAAGAAATAAGTATGAGAGTGAGGAATAGACGGATAGCTCAAGTGGTTAGAGCTTCCCTCCTGACCCGATTCCAGGAGATCTTAGGATCGGTTTTCATCCCCGCCCTTATAGCTCTCTTAACACCAAAAAGAATTAAGTATATATATCCCTTTTCAAAGTTTTAGTAGTCTTATACACATTTTAGAGCTTGAAGTCATTACATTTACCTTTTAAAACATTCACTTCTACTTCCGATTAATTTAAACGTATACCTAGGTGTATGTAAGAAATTCTAAAGAAAGATAAGGCATAAATATCGGTATTTTAGGGCGAGTTTTAGAAATTCACTTTGGCAGTGAACCTCTTTCATTTGCACAATATTATTGGACTGGGCTTCTATCAATGTCCTTCACTAAAACAGTACAACTGCCTCCGGGCCGGGTGCTCTGTGAATCTGGGCCGTGGTTCGATTCTATCATCATAAAGGTACCAAACCTTCCACACCAAAAGCTCCCTTAGGACTTTATAGATCATGTTCCTATGAAGATCAGAGTAGCTAAGTCTATTTATTTTTTATTTTTTTTTTTCAAATATAAAAGCGCATATTTTTTTATAAAATGGCTTGTATTAAAATACAAAAGTAGGATTTAAAAAAAAAGTTACATACAATGATACAACGGAATAGAAGTAATACAAAGGCGCATATACTCATAGCCCCAGCAAAGTTCCCCTATCCTATGGCGAAAAGTGAAATGGCTCCCTCTATTTACAAGACCTCAAAGTGTCATCTTCAACCTCTCAAGATCCTAACCTAAAATTGTTTTGTTAGATTAAACACCACCAAAGCATGTTGTGGCTACAGCCAATTTGGTGTCACCTTCTCTGAAATTGGCTTTGAGGAAGGGTTGTCTGGAACCTTTTCCAGTGACCGATATTGCAGTTTTACACTCTCTGCATTGTCCAGTGTCTTCACCACATACCTAACAAGTGAATCAGGGATTTTCAGTAATGTTCGTGACAAAGGACGCAAATTATACCATTAAAGCCAAACTAGATGCAAACTGATAACTGATTCAACAAAAGCTACAATGGACTCTGTAATAAGCAAGCTAGCTTTATAAAGAGAAATAAGTAATCTAGAGAGTTGAGACTAGAGATAACAGCGATTGGGAGGTGGGTTGAACTCCAAGCTTTATTAATATTATTATTTTAAATGAATGAAATTACTCAATAAACCAGCTTTGTGGGATGGTCATAGTACTCCACCCAGCAGCCCACCTCGACACTTTTACTTGGTCACTATCTTAAACTCTTAAAGAACTACTCCGTATAAACTATCCTTTATAACCAAATTTTTCTAGAAGAGTTCCAAACTACAATGTTGCTCAGACTCGGTAAACTTTCTGAAAACAAGTGTGTCATTGAGTCAAACATTAGCATTTTGCTCATTTTAACATGTTTTTGAATCAGATTGAAGTGTCTGTCCATATAAGCAACCATGTCAAGGCATCTGATACCCCAAGAACTTGTTTGTTTAAGGTTTTATATTAAATGAGTTCAGAAGTTATCATCAAGTCATTTTTGATTAATAAGTTTTTGATCTTTAATAATGCACCTCCATCATCAAGTAGCTGATTCTCTTCACTGATTTTTATTACAACAATAGTACAATTACCACCCAAAGATATGGTAGGAACTAGATAATAAGAATAAATCAGTGTTTTCTGATCGTAGATGTGTATGACTTTGGACATTCACATGAGATGTAAATACTCCTTAAACAAAATCGTTACCAATCATTAGTTTATTACCTTTCACCAAATGAGCCATTACGAATAATGAAGAATTAGGATGCATGAACAACAAAGCAAATTCAACTATTCAAGTGCAAAAAAACTCATTGTAGAGTTCTTCTCTCTCTTTTTGTTTTCTTTTTTTCTTTTATTTATTTATTCATTTTTTTTTTGGGGGGGGAGGGGTGGTGGTGGTGGTGGTGGAGGAGGAGGAGGTGGTGGTGATGGGGTATTAGGTTCAAGACCAACATGTAGTGGGTACCACAGGTTTCAGAAAGGCTATGTAGAAAAATTAAAAAAGAATTAGTTCAAGGGTGGCAAACACATTCCTCTTAGTCAGAAGGAAGTTAAGAGAAGCTTGGGCAATTGGCACGGCGGTGCAAGGAGCATGCAAGCCTGTGCTGGTCATGGTATTCCCATGCCAAGGAGTATTTAGTTTTCTTAAAGATGTGTAAGTTTAGGATATAAAGAGGCCTAGAATATATTTTGGTGGCAGTAGAATTCCATGTCCTATATGAGAAGGTAATGGGTTATTTACTCACTACCTATGTAACTATGTTGTTTATGAAAGTTCTCAACACTTCCTCTTACACTCTCTCTATTACTTTATCCACTTTTTTTTCCTTACACCCACTAATCACAATACACTCTCCAATTGCTTTACTTTATGTGCAGACAGTAAATGTTAAGAACTTTCAGAAACAAAGGTAAAACTTATTTTGTGACTTGTGGATAGACTTGTGAGGGTTGTGGTGAACACAAGAGGACAGCCAAGGGGTGGTGTAATTTATGTAAAAACAGCCTAGTTTAGGTGTAAGTATGAATCTTACACCTTGCGAGAATTTCAATGTTAAAAGCCTTGCAAGTATACATTAATGATGTAATCTTAGGAAGTTAGAATCCTAGAAGGTTGATATTCTCTAAAGAAAGGTAGAGTAAGCTAACGGTTGAGCGTTCTTGGGATGAATTTACATACTAACACGATCTATGGAGATTGTCTCGGTTGTGGTCTATCACTAATAGGCTTGATTAGTTATACAAGATTGTGGATTTTTCACCTATTTGATTAGTGAAGTGTTCTCTACGTATATTTTGTGGTGATTAATATATTTTGTAGTTTGCACACCCTTCCATTGGATGAGTAATGTGTGTGTTTTCCAATAAGTAGGGGGGGGGGGGGGATAGGACGTAGTAAGTCAACTGACCATCCATTCAAGCATTGTGTCGTAACAATTGCCTCACGGCCCACAAAGCGTTGTGGTGTCCTCTTGTTTCCCTGATAGAAGTTACAGTTCTATCATCAGTTTCTAACCTCAAAGAAAATGGCCAAAACAAACAAAAACGTGAATATTTCACTAACCTTGATGATGACTCTGTCGGTCACAACAAATGGAAACTGTACACCTCTTCCTCTTGGTGAATCTAAGAAAGATGAATCACCATAATTACCCTTGTCCTGCATAACAGACAGGCAATCAACTGTAGTTCGTTTCAGTTACCACGTAAAATCTAGTTCGAACAAGTCTGATTGTCTACTATTCGCATCACACATGAATTGTCCACTCGCCCCTCACCCTTCCACCCAACAACTCACACTAAAAAAGCCATCTCTTGAGAATACCTAAATTTTCCATTAGAAGGAAAAAATAACAGTTAATTTGAATTCACTAGGAAACAAAAGAAACCTGTTCAAGCCTCTCTCTTCTCCTTTTGGAAGCTTTGTACATCTGCAAATCTTCATCACGTCGAAAAGCTTGAACAGCAGTTCGAAGAGCTGAAAACAACCAGAAAATTATATGAATTGTAAGAATAAAACACAACCTACAACTAAACTAAAGGTTGAAATTCGCACAGAAATTCATTTCTCCTAAGTGGATACAGCAGATTCACAACATGAAGGGAGTTACATTGACCTCAATATCATGAGCAGATTATTCATCGAAGCTAAAGTTTCAATCTCTGTATTTAATCACTTACAGAGATTTTTTGCCACCGACTCTTCAGTTACAGGATTCGAGCACGTATAGCAAGCTTTCTGCAAATAGAAGAAAAGACATAATTTGATCATATTTTCTCAAGAGGTAATAAAGTCAAAGCTTGAGAAAATGCTGAACTCTCCAACACATTAGTAAGTAACCAAGTATGAAGGATTTTGTTAGCAGGCTCCCGTGATTCAGTAATTCACTGTTCTATTCTACTTTACATTAACGTTGACCAAAGAACAAATGATAGTCATTACATTAACAAGGAGAGATGTAAAATGCCTGATGAATGACAAAAGGCATTACTGGGTATATACATTTAAAACTGAAATCCATAATATTAACACGTGTGTGTGCATGTGCTAATCAGACACAAAAAAACACTCTCACACACTACCCTACAGTCCTACACAGGAGACACACTCAGAGAGACAAAGCATTTTATAATAGCAAAGAAATGCTGACACAGGTTAAGATTCGCCAATAATGGAATACTCACAGAAGTTCTCAAGGGAGCATGTATTACTGTGCAAAGACAAAAATTTCCTTTCATGAAAAGGCTTATCTGATTTTCTAAGTCTGAATGAACAAACAAGAGAAGTTCATGACTTTAATACTCCTCCAGAGCCTCACTGACCAGGATCTTTCCTCAGGTACATAAATTACAGACAAATGAATACAGTAACCCTGCCCAAATATCTGTCAAGATTGACAGGTATCAGAAGTAGGATAAATTTTAGGATACTTTGGAGGACTCTTCTAGCTTTTGTGAGCTACCTGGAGAAATTTGAATCTTCTGGGAAATATTTGGGAAATAATATCAAAGGTATATAGAATATATCAAAAGGTTGAGTCAGTTGATTTCGCGACGATAAATTTTCTTATTAATGAATAAAATTAAAAACCTTGCTGATTAATAGTAGTGATATTTTGTATATTTTTTTAGGATAATTATGCTCCCTGCATTCAGGAAACTTCTCATTTCTCCTGGGCAGAGGTTCAAAGTCTCAAAGAAGAGAAATTATAGTGGAGTTTTGTTCATTAATAGTGAATAAATAGAGATAGGTATAGTAGAATGATTTTCAGGGAGGGAAGATGAGTGAAAGGGGGGACCCAAAGTGGGGAGGTTAGAGAGGATTAAGAACAATCTTTTCCCAAATGAGATTTGGGACGTTTGATAGGGGATAAACAGTATGTGGGTAATGGATGGAGTATGAAAGTCTAATGAGTGGGAAGACAGACCATTTGATCCAAGTTACATAGTGGTTGGATAAGAATGTTCAAAATATATTTCTCCTTGAATAGGAGTTTTGTGAAATCTCTTTGTTCCCTTTTAAACAAATGAACAAAAATACTTCGTACATAAAACCAAAGTCATTGATAAAAAATTGTCTAGTTCCTCTTTAAAGCTTCTTTTTTGTATTCAAAGAGTCATTTGTACTAGTTACCCAAATCATGAGCTTGCAAAAAACTGTCTTTTAACAAGCCTTGATCCTTTCTGAACACAAAGTGTGGGAAGTATATAGAAGTCACAAGACCTATAATTAGCCAAGTAAGAATTGACTAAGGAGAAAGTGCAACAAGAGTAAGAAATAGCCTAGTATGTAATTGTCTAGAGAGAAATATATAAAATAAAGCTTCTTAAATAAAAAATCGTCTATTACAATAACAGCTGAAGATCAGGTTTATTTAGCTAACATCAAGGGCATGAGACAGACAAGATTAAAATGTGATAAAGAGTGTATTGGATATCATGCAGTTTTCAACATTCGTCTGGAATGAAAATAATTATGTGTAATTGTAGTCTTTACTGGGGTTACTATTAACCAGATCAGTTGGAAACTAGTGTCACCTCAGTTGGTTTTGAGATTCAACAGTGACCATTCACTTGCTTTAAGGTTCCACAAAGTGATAGCCTAAGCTCTAAAGCTCGTTGGGAGCTTGTGGATAGTCGGATCATGAAATGTATGGATTGGGGGGATAAAGAACACACTTTTCATTGGGTGGGAAGATTAAGTTGCTTATAATATGTCATCCTTTACAGCCTTTGAGGACATAAGAGCATAGCCCGGGAGGAGGGGGGGGGGGGGGGGGGGGGGGGGGGGGAGTATGGATTCAGAACTTGTTAAGAAATTTCTTATTATTGAAGAGATGTTAAAGGGTTATAGTCAAGGTCGATATCACTGGGTTGATTTCTTTATCAATTGACAATTTGCTCACAAAACTCCTCAAAGAATGTCTTGAATCACCTATATCCATCCTGAAATGGATATTCACTCGTGAATTCAAGATTAAATGGACATAAAAATAATTTGTGGAAGCTTTCTAAGGATCATTAATTCCTACTAAGTATATTCCAACCAAAGAATTCATATAGCTGAGGTCACCACTCACCAATCAGCAAAGGGCTTTAATGGGTGGGTTTGCTGGCGTTCCAGCTTAGTAATAGATCAACAGGCTCTGATAAAAACCTGTGCCTACTCAACCTACATGAGATTCATACACTGAGTTTTATAATATTCACAGCCATTCACCAGGCAGCAATTTAAGCATTGCAATACCCTCATGAAAGAAGTTAATTGATCATGGCTCATCAATAACATATGGAGTATGCAGGAAGGTAGGTAAACAGGCATAGGCGCATAAGCCCATATAGCACATGGAACCAAATAATCCAAGCCAGAAACTTGGGTTATGCTGACAGATCAGTGATCAAATCACTATATCAATCAATACTATATATGCCAAGTTGCCAAAAAAGAAGGTAAATCAACATTGCAGACATATCAAATTGACCTTACAACAACTTCATATAGAATGCATCAAGATTCAAGGGTGCTAGGGAGGGGAGAGAGGAGGGGGGTGGAGGTGATCATCAGCTACATTTCATTTTACATAGGAATTTCAGATTACTCACCATTTTGATAACCTGCTGAATTCCACCGCCTCCAAAGGAGTGTCCACAAGGTAATATCATTGCATCATCCATTAGAGCTCCCCTGTGTAACCAAAACTTTGCAGCATAAACACTCAGATAAATATTTGGGTCATGGCGAGCTAGCGAATAGAGTCTTCAGAAATCACTCACTTGGAAACTCTAAGATAGAATATAATAATACAAAACATAAAAGAATAGCGAAACCCATAGTCTTAGGCTTCAAAGGAAAGTAGGGGAAACTCATATTCCATTCAATTGAACCATTATTGGCTAAATCTATGACTGATTCCGTCTGCATGCCTTTAAGGGAAAGTAGGGGAAAAATAAAGTATTTCAGGCCTCTGGTCAAACAAGAGAAGTTTAATTTCCACAAGCACTCACGTTATTGGATCAGAGAAAATTGCTCTCAGTGACTCTCCTGGATCACTAGAAATAGCGATGTCCTTCCTTCCACTGAACCCACAACCATTGTCCCCAGCTATATCCTTCTGACCTTGGCTGCAGCCTTCTGTTCCTTGCAACAACTGCATATAATACACATCACCACCATCATGCTCTGCAACTGTAACCATTTTTTGATAGTTCCCTACTCTTCCTTGCTGGTCATTCTCACTCGTAGTGACTCTATTCGCATTACCCCCTGGTTGCAAGATACCCCCATCCTTGATCATTATCTGCCTAGTTGATGAACCTACCATCACAAATTAACAGATTAACCAAAAGCTTTCACACCCAAACAAATTATAGAACTGGTCCATAACTTTTCTTATCATTACTCCCTCCCAATTTGAGATATCCAAATTCCTCGATACTGTGCATAAGATTCTAAACAATAAGTTTAGGCTTGAAATTGCATCCATTTCTCTATGAGGTGAAAAGAATGATCACATAACATCTCTAAATTAATTGAACTAGCAACTTCCAACCATTATCTATTTCATACTTTCATAGCCAACCTCCCTAATTCAAGCTATAAAAACGAATCAAATGCAGCATATAAAATCCTACAAATTGAAGATAGACACTCAATATCAACCCCAATTCTATCTCCATTACCCAATAGCCCAATACCACTACAACAATCACCACCACAATGCCACAAAGCTAATAGCATTCTCATACCGCGAATTGGGTAACATTGATCATCACTACTCATGAATTGCTAATTGTGAAATAAATTCAGACTTAAGATCACATTTAATCAAATTCATTAATCTAGAAATTAAGTAAATAAACCATGAAACTGATAAAATAAATTAACACATAACTTACCCAATAAACCATGATCCTTGGAATTACCAACCCCAATTTTCTCCCCAATTCCACTACTACTCCCTCCACAACCACTACTATGACTATTCTTCCTCCCACCAACAATTCCCACCAATCCCAACACTTCACCATCACCTTCCTCATCCTCCTCCTCCTCATCATCCTCATCCTCATCATCATCCTCCTCCCCGCTACTCGGTGTCGAGGCGGGTCCACCCCCATTCCAATCCCGAGACCCGCCTCGCCTCGGAGAAGCGGTCCCCTCTTCATAAACACCTACACCATCGCCACCTCGCCGGAGCTCCGGCGAGAAGTACCCCCTCTCACGGTGATCCATATCAAAGAGCTTGTTATCCAAATACCCGGGTTTTGAACCCGGATTAACGGGCCCCCGCCCGAATCTTAAAGGGTTGTTATTGCTCTGAAAAAGGAGCTGAGAATTCAAGTTGTCTTCCATTCTTTGAGTTGGAACCAAACCCATGTTCTCTGACGCCGCCATTTTTGGTCTGTGACCAACCTCAATATTTGACTATTTTGCAAAATTAAGGGAGAAAATTGAGGAGAAATGAATTTTGGGTATGTAAAGATTTATAAATTCGATATTTTTAGCAGAAATTAGAAGACAACCCCACAAAAATTGAAGTTTTTTTTGGTAATTTTTTGAGGGCAAAATAAAAATGAGCTTGGTGTAGGATACATAAAGATTGAATTTTTAATGCTAATTTCTAAGTTTGATCTTTGAGTGTGACTTTTTTTTTTTTGAAGACTCTTTGAGTGTGACTTAAAAGTGGGGAAATATAGAGATTTTGCTGATGATAAAGATCGAGGATAGGTTTGGGGCCAAAGAAGAAAAAAGTAAGCATAAATACATAATCATGAATTTTACATCATGCTGTTTTTAATATATGCAAGAAACTATAGACTGCCATGCTCCTCCTATCTGGAAGGAAATCGGAGATAGCCTTAGTTGGGGAGTGTAGGCTCATCACCTCATGTGACTTGTCAATATGTCTCGGGCTTAAGCAAATAGTGCCAGATTTTAAAAATAGTTATTTTGTGTCGAGTTTGTGCCTTTTATTCGTATAATTTTGGATTCTTGGTAAATTGGTAAGAAACAATTAGCTCGTGCAAAATATAAACAAATATTAATATTCATGCACGAATCATGGCTCACCGGTGTGCCTTATGTGCCAAGTTAGGCTTGTGACGAACTCATGTCAGATTTAGTCATTTTCTTATCATGCATATCAATTGATCAGCCCTCAATCCCTCATGCTTAGGCCTGTTCACAGATCGGATATCCGGTCCGAAATGTGATTTCAGATCAGATATCCGAATACTCGGATATCAAAAATTGATATCCAAATCCGATTTGAAAATTTTGGATATTCAAAATTTTCGGATCAGATGTTTCGGATATCCATTATCCAATATTAAGTAAAATTGTTATGATTACAATCTAAACTTCACTAATTTTACCATTTTTTACCCCTAAGTTGTACAACATATTTTCTTTTGCAATAACTATTATCATCAAACATATTAATAAGTTAATAATACAAGGTTACTTTTATATGAACAATTTTAAAAAATTTATATATTTTCACTATTTTAAGCTTTATATTTCGGATATCAGATATCCTAAATTTTGAAAATTAATATCCAAATCCACGTCCGATATCCGATGCGAGATGAAAACTCGGATCAGATATCCAAAAATTCAGATCGGATAATTGGATTTTCGGATTGTTTTGTACAGGCCTACTCATGCTAGCCCACCAAGCCAATATGAAATATACCGAGTACATAGCATTTTTTTTTTTTTGGGCAAGAGTACATAACAATTAACCACTTACGAACCAAGGATATATTAGGCTCGGCTCGTACGATTTCAAGTGAAGACCAAACTTGAGTCAATCCAGCTATGATAATAAAGAAATTTTGATTTATTAATCCCAACTTTTCATAATATTTTGAAAAAAGCTGTTGAAAATAAATTACTCCAAATTACTCACAATGTGAAAGATGACGACAACGACAAGACAACAATTATAATACGGAGTACTATATTAGTGATAAGAATAAATTGTTGAATCAAATCCTAAGCTAGTTTGAGTGATCTTACATAAATTACCCTAAGTCTGGATGTGGAATACACCAACTCTCCCAAGTGAACGAGCCTATCTAGTTGACAATTTTGTCCAAATCTAATGCTGGTAGTGTCATGAGTGTAATCACAGGCCTTCACAAAATGCTGCCAATTCACGACACACAGCCTACCAAAGGCCTTACGATAGACCACACCCCAAGCAGGTTTATACCGGCCTGAATGCTAGTACAGCCTGCTGCTACTTAATATAGAAGTATAGAACAGATCCCGCTTGTATTCCAATGAGGTATTGTAGGGTGTAATATTTTATCAACATAGCAAGCTCGAAAATTAAAACATCAGAGATCCAGGCTTCCAGGTATAAACTAGGGCTCTTATTTTGGTCATTTCTCTCTGGTCATGCAGAATTTATTGTATTTGCCATGTTAAGATCAATTGATTCAGCAACAGCCAAGCAGACAAAAATCAGATCTGAAACAGAATTATTCATTCCTCTAAATACAATAAAGCTCAATGGCTTAGCTACTTTCTACGAGTAGCATCGAGTAGCAGTAAAAGGGTAAAGAAAAACTTCTCCTAACCACTGACATGAATATCCAACTATCAGTTTCTACACCTAACATCTAAGAAAATTGAATGGATACATGGGTAAAGTCACCAGCTAATTCTACATGAAACAAGCTCAGACAGATCAATATTCCGCCCGGGAACAAGGTGAAATCGGTAAATGCACATGGAGATCAGAGGATCTCCTCGAACTATGAGAGAAAAAGGGAGGGGGGAAAAAAGAGTACTATAATTGAAAACAAGGGATTTAGAGATGTTGTGAGGAATGATCAGCAGCAGCTGACGTTTTCCCTTGAAGATAGAAAATTGCATGTCGAGTATATAGAAGCTGCAGCAGCTCTCACGGACAGATCTTTCTCTGGATCATTAATCTTTGATCTGTAGTCAAAAGAAGAAAAGGCATACCTTAATAGATTTATAAATCTGACCATTGGTTGATGGACACAAGTCAACTTTAAAAATCATCATATCCAAATAATTTTGCAAAGCTAAAGAAACGCAGCTTCTAACAAGCTTTAGTCAAAAAAAACCATTTTTAAAAAATCATTAGTTCACAACATCAGTCCTCATTTTGTTAATGCAATTGATTAAATTGGTTATCCTTGATATTAGTTTTCCATCAAAAACCCTTCTATAAGCTCTTCTCTACTTCTTTAACCTCTGTCAAAAATCAACTAAGACAAACATTGGTGTGAAACACGAGGTTTAGAAAAAAAGAACTAAGACAAGGACTCAAGGAGAGGAAATAGAATTTACATGCTATAAGCTTCACATTCAAATATACAACCAAACATCACCCCACTATGCATGGAGTAATAAATTTCCTTAAGCCATGTGATTGCAAGCACACATCATTCACACCCCAAATAAAACCCTTTTTTTTTTTAAGTACAAATCTTCTTTTTCTACATATATATTTATGCCTACAATTCTCCTAAGGTCTATAAAAACACTTCCTTAGATATGCCAAGCAAGCTCTTACACTCATGCCTACAATTCTATGCTTCCCATATATCACTGATGAATTATGTAGCCAGAAATCATAATAGAGCCAATTATCAATAGCAACCATGGTAAAATTTTCTAGTAGAATAGAGCAAACAGTTTTTGCAGATCGAATACATATAAGAACCAAAGCACGCATCAGTGGCATAGGAAGTTATCAAGTAATAATAAGCAATCACATCTTCACATGCTAAATCAGTTTAATCAAAAACTAAGCAGAAATCAGATGGTTAGCATAATGAAATGAACATATACTCTCATTAAAGCATTAGTGAAAAGGACTAAAGCTCTACCTTAAATTGTTATCTACAATTCCCATATGCTGCATCTCAAATATAGCGTTCCAATGTACATGTTGCAGGCCTTGATCACAGTGAAGCATCATTTCATTTACTTGATTCAGCCAGCATTCCTACCACAGGTGAAAGAAGGGTAATTTTAGTTGCTTTCATCTAAGTAACATATTAGCAAATGACTTTTAAGGAGTATATACAAAGTGCTCAAATTGTAATACTAAATTACCAACTTCCTCTTAACTTACCAGCTGTTTCTCTTCTTCGGAAAGAGAGCTATCCATCTGATTGAACAACTTACTCCAGTGCGACTGATGCAATTCAGCTGTGGCCTTATTAGGGTTACCAGAAGCAGAATCCTTCAAAACACTAGGATCATTTCCCTGGTTGGGAGGGAATTCTTTTGACAAGAGGAAAGGCAGCTCAGTTGTAATAACAGCACGTACTCTCTTCTTACTACGTCGCAAAGCTGCAACAGAACCATAATTACACCAGCCCATTTAAATAATCCACTCATCATTAATAATGAAAGCTCACATGTAAAGCGGTCAATGAATGCAAACTCACCCGCAAGACGCCCTTTTATGTCCTGATGTAGAAGTTGTAGCCATTGGGAAGCTACTGTAGCAGCTGAGCAAAGGAAATTAAAAAGTGTTAAATGGTCATCCAGAGGATACCTTTATAACATAGCCAATAACCTTTGACTTCAAAGAATCAAAACAGGAACAAAAGTTAAAATAACACACTGTCGAGTTATGTGCTTCACCTTAAATGCATTCAATAAACGCTGCAACAATGAGCACTTAAAGCAAAAAAAAAGCCAAAATATGGTTAAGAACTCACCTTTCACAGAAAGAGTGTCAACACTGCTACCATTTGCTGATTCCTCATTTGAAAGACAGCTAGTACTTTCTGAGGCTTTAGTTGAAGATGCCAACTTTAGAGCAAGTATATCATCCTCAATATAATTCTTGGAGTTTGAAAATAAAGATATGTTTGGATAAGACCTCCTCTCCTCTGTGGCTGAATCCCTGTATCCACTCCTATCTTCTGAACTATATAAGGCAGAACTATGTTGCGGAAAATGGTTCTCACGGATTGAATTGCTTTCTGGCATAGAACCGAGAGATGAAACTACATAAGAGAGACCAGATCCATGAACCCCAGAAAAGTTTACATTATCTTGTTCCGTGCTTCTTTCAGATGGCCCTCTACTCTCAGCTCTCACCTCATTTGCTTGTCTACGATTTGCCCGTTTCTCAGATTTCACAAGTGACTGAATTATTGAATGCACCTGCTTACTATTCCTCACATGGTTAATAATCCCAGGGTTCAATCCATTTAGCAATCCACTAGGAGCAGCAATCTTCGTAAACCTATCAACTTGTTCTTTCTTTGCTTGTTCCATCTTCTGCTTGAGCACCTCATTTTTGCTCTTTCTTCCGCGCTGCTTAGGCGCTGCTGGTATGCCTCCATAGCCATAAGAAGATGACATAAAACCATTTTTCTTCATCTCTTTCCACTTTCTTAGAGCATCTTTATCCTCCAAGCGACCTGTAGTTTTCCCACTATCAGAAGTGTCCCTCGTTTGCTGGTTATTTTGAGATTTATGGGTGTTAAAAGGTTCATGATTAGCTGAGCTAGCAACGTCCTCAGCATTAAGATCCAAGCAATTGCCACCCAAAGGCATACGATTATGCTCAAGGATTGCTTTGCCTTTTGCACTTGAGGAATGCTTTTTGGGACCTTCTAAAGACACAACAGCAACATTATAACCGGAATTTTCATCAGTGCACATTTCAGTATTGAGATCCAGTGGCATAGAATCATTATGGTCAACCAAATGTGTTGATTTTGTCAATCCTCCTAATTGTCTTGTATCTGCATTTTCAATGGCATTCTTGTCAAGAACTTGCGAGCTCTGGGTCTCTACAATGTCCATGTGTTCTTCAGTTTCATCAATTTTAGAGCTTTCAGGTTCATGAGTATCAATTCCTGTGGCAAAAGACCTCATTAATTTGACTCAAGCGGTTATAATAAAATAGATGCACTATTTTTAAAAATGCAGTTCTGAAACAAGGCCAAATGAGGATTTTCATTGTTAATAGTTTAATACATCAAAACGAAAGCACAATAACTGCTCGAAGTATCATACTTAATCTTACGCGATATACATAGTACATCATCATTGCCATATAACAGTAAATTCTTAGTTAATTAAAAAAATTACCTACACCATGAATTGCATATACCAACATGTTGAACCACATCATTTTTGACACATTTAGAGCGCAAAATTATAGAAAAATTACTCATCATCATTTATTCAATACCTACTTTGCAAACAATTAAAGAGGGTTTACAATTCTTAATATGATAATGTAGATAAGAATTCCACTATATAATAACGATCAAAGCAAGCCTGCCAACCTAAAAGCAATTCAGATCAAGTAAAGCTAGCCAACAACATCTATACAAAGCAAACCAACACCAAAATTTCGAAACTTTCAAAGGCAAACCGATCATTATACCTTCCGATTGAAAATCCCCCGTTTTAATCTGCTTCCGACTAACATGAGAATCATCCTCCAACTCTTCGCCTCGCCGCTTGGCGCCCACCACCACCTTCAAATACAAAATCCACAAAAACAAGTCAAAATTTTCAAACGCATAAATCACACCAACAAAAAAAACAACTTCTTTCTCAAAAACAAAGTCAAAATCCTAACCTTAGAATCAGATTGTGGGATCTTCCCAGATGCCTTAGAAGCACCATGAGAACACATTTCATCTCCCATTACCAACTCACACCACAAAATTGACCTCTTTGAACAAAACCCAAATCCCCAATTCGAACAAAATCAACCAAAAATCAAGAAACAACCCCAGATCAAAAATCACACAAATCTGAAATTGCTGAAAAGGGTTGGTAGAAAACTCTTCAAACTTTGATGGGTAGTTGATAATTTCGAGAAAAACTCAGAAATGAAGTGGGGTTGAGATGAAAATTGAGATTGGGGAAGCGCGGGTATTAGGGTTTGTTTGTTCTTGAGGGTTTTGAAGTATAAACAAGAGAACCTTTAGGGATTTTATATTTTTAATTGAAGAAAATCATAAATTGGGGATTTAATAAATTTAAAAAGAGTAGAAAATTGAATTGAAAATAGAAATGGATTTTGAATTCAAGTGAAGCGCGGTGAGATTAGTGTACTTACTACTGCCGCCTCCAATTGTTAGGAAGTCATGTGTATTTTCTCTCTCATAAAAGGGCTAATTCCCGCAGAAATGAAAGAGGGTTGGACAAAATAATGTGCAAAATTTATTTCAAATTCAAATCAATTGGAGGGTAATTGGTCATTACTCATTATTTCTCCCTCGGTTGTCCCTCCCCCCAATTTTTTGGACAACATTATAATTTATTAATTAATTAGTTAGTCACTAAAAAAACTTAATTAAGTTCTTTGAAAGAGTTTGTGATTGATTTTGTTAATTTTTGCGAAGGTATTGTACTTGTAGTATTGTGTAAGATTGGACTCCCGTTGAGCCCATTATACAATTATATGATTATATCATATTTTGACTTTTTAACACGGAGTATTAAATTAAATTTTGACTTTTTTATTATCAGATTTTGATTTTTGATATCAAAATTTGATACTCTTGTACTCCGTATTAGATTTTGACTTTTTCAAATCAGATTTTGAGATTTTTTTATATATATATTAAAAAGATTAGCATTTGATATAAAAATATTCAATATCTAATACGTAGTACTCCGTATAATTTAATATCTAATACTTGTGTAAAAAATATTGATAACATTAAGAACCAATTTCAGGTCTTACAACCTTTGTTTGAATCCCATTACTCACCTTCTTCACACTACCACCCTTAATATCTAATACTTGTGTAAAAAATATTGATAACATTAAGAACCAATTCCAGGTTTTACAACCTTTGTTTGAATCCCATTACTCACCTTCTTCACACTACACCCTTATATTTAGATCCTAAAAACCCCAACCTAATGACCTTTTGAGAATTTTGGCGGTTTTGACGCTAGTCCTTGAGGCTCAAGTACCTCAGAGTTCCAGACGATTAAGAGATTTATTGAGTGATTGCTAAATATATGGTTATTTGTTCATTTTTCTACTTCACTTCGGTTCAACTCGGCTCATAGTAGCTAGAAAAAATATGAATAGGGCTATGTAACTAAAAAAATCCAAAAAAATTCTAGTAAATGAATATAAAAAGCATGCATGTGGAGGTTTTTAGAAAAACAAAATTCTAAAAAAGTAAGACATATAACAATAATAATGGTAGAAAAATAATAGCTAGCTAGGATGAGTAGGATCCAATATATTTTTATGAGTTAAGGCAAAGAATTTATCATATTTAGCATAAAATGTCTTTTTTTTGTAATAAATGGAATTCAAAAACTTGCGGTGTTGGATGTTTTTGGCTCCTTAATTTATCATAAATATCACAAGTAGAGAAAAAAATATTAATATGTCGGTGTACACTATCACGAAATGTACAATTAATCCAAAAATACAAGTTTCTCAAATTGAGAACCATTTTACATATTTCAAAGGGGTAAATTCATCATTTTTATCAGTAAGTTAGGTTAATGTTGTAATTTTGTCTAAAAAAAACTGTATCTTCAAGCAAAAACAAAACCCTCCAATGGAAAACCGCAAAAATTCAATGGAGAAATCAATGATGGTAAAATGTTTCAATGGAGGAAGATGCAACCTTTCCTTGGAGGGCTTAACCATGCCATTTTCTCTCTTGTTGGTTAGGATTTTCGTTTAATACAATAGCAAAATCGCCAAAAATATGGTGCTGAAAGTGGTGGTTAATGAGCCACTTTCAATGGATCGGAGGAGGTGGAGGAAACCACGAAGAAGATGGAGGATGAAGAAGATGGAGTAGGAAGAAGAAAAACAACAACAACCAAAATATAAAAATGTACAAAAAAATATTAAAAAATTCACACAATTCCTTTTATTTACAAATATGCCATTTTGAGAAACAATCCATATGTTTTTCATGTTGGGAAACTATGCTAAGGCTCTCTCGCAATTAAGTATCTAACATTTTATTTTGGTTGGCCCAACTTGTTCTCCAAATAAATTGTACCATCGAACCATTAACTTTACTTCTCGACCTAAATCTTTTTATCATCGTCATTATTAATTTATTACTATGCACTATTATTGAAAATTGCAAATTAAAGACATAACAAGGAATCTTATGGGAATGATATTGTAACATGTACACCAATAAGATCATCATCAGTTCATCACATAAACTTTAATTTTCTCCCCACATTTCTTAAAATTTTCATATGAATTTGCTAGAATTTGGGTGAATTTAACTTGTAAATACATATTTATACACTTTTTGTTAGAGCAAATGGTTGATAATGAAGTAATTAGCAAAGAACAATTAAGAAATTTGGTAGTAAAGGAGATAAGAAATTGGAAGGTGGGAAAATCCTTCAAGCAATTGCTAATTTGCTATTGCTTGAAGACCATAAAACCCACCCAAGAACAAGGAGAATGTTTGTATTGATTTCAATTAGTCTTTACAAGAGTAATCTCTCACTAATTTTCAATCTAAAGCACAAGGGTTTCAAGAACAAGAACCCTAGCTCTAATTGTGCTACACTCAATTTCGGGATAATAAACAAAATAACCCCAAATAGGACAGAGCATCAGGTAGGCACGGATATGCCAAACAAGCCCAGATAAATCATTCCAGTAGCTTTTGCTCGTCTGGAACTGCAGCTGCACAGACATGCCATATATGGCACAGACGTGCATCCCTGTTCGGGTCAGCAATAATAGCTCATAGTAAAACAATTATAACTTCCTCATTTCTCATTGGAATTAAGCTTATAACCTATCGCTGGAAAGCTCTTGAAACAAGCTTACACCTCCACCGTAAATCATCTCAAAACTCCAAGTAGTTTGAGAGATATGCCTAGTTGAAGTTGACCCATCCAATGCTTTCTTGCTTGACACAAGTAATTCATCCCCTTAATTAGCTTATATGACAAGCCTCGATTGATTCTCGAGTCATATCCCAACACTTTTCTCTTTTACATTCGGGTATCTTCTCCAAATCAACAATGACTTTGAATAGAACATTATCACTGATTTCTTTATTATATTCTCTCAAGTCAATAACTTCTTTTTATTTTCTTGGAAGAGGCTCCCTTAAGATTTTGCCTGAGCTAAACAAACATAGGTAAAGCAACATTATCTGTTGGAGTTATCTTGAAAATTAATCATGGACTTGTCATCCAAGCATTATTCCTGCAATTACAATTCGAGTACCATGTATCCGCTTGTAATCAAAGCCATAACTTTGAGACTTTTTGTTTTAACTATCTATTATTACATTTGTTAAACATACACGAATTACATACAAGTATTTTTTAATAACTATTGACACTACCAATGAAGATAATTTATAAGAAATATTAACATACCCATAATAATAATGTATAGTTGACTAGCTGTATATAGAATACCTCTTATGGCCTATGGAGTTGAACATACATCAATATCAGCCACTCATTATAAAATAAATTAAATGTAAATTGCGATTTTTTTTAAAGAGCCAAAAGGGCGGGGTGAAAATCAATCTCAGGATTTCCTACAACGGGTGGAAAACTCTAACCATTGAGCTATTTTTTACTCTCAAAAATTGCGATTAGTGAATATAAGAGTTTATTTTCAAATCTATACATAGAGAATTTGGCATCAATATTTTTAGATATCACATGAATAGTTTTTTATGTACTTTGTTGAATATATTTATCAAAGAATATATTTATGTTACCTAGTTTCTTCAAGTATGAATGTATAATGAATTAAGCTTTGCATGGGTTTCTTTTCCTCCCATGTGACTATGTGACTATGTGTCTATGTGACTCTACGAGAAGAACTTTCTTAAGCAATACTCTATACTACTTCGTAGTACTACAACATAAAAAATACGGTCATAATTCATAATACAGAGTATTTAATTTCAAATGCATTATTTCTCAACAAAAAAAATGTGGTCATAATAGTTATTGCGCACTATTAAATAGTGTAACAAAATATCTATTCAACATATTACGTGTACGTACTTTTCACATGTGGTGTATGTGAATGATACCCGATTTTAGGTAAACCACACAAGTAGGCAAGAATCCGAGTTTCATCGACCAAGAAATTCCATAGAGAAATAAACAATTCACAATCAAGTTGATAATAATTCTGTGCAAATTGTAGAATCGCATTGCTTCAATCATCAAACTAAATCAAATCTTTTGTACAATAATAGAGTGAATCAAGCAACAACTAATCAAATTGTTCTAAAATCATAAACTATATTATAAATTGTTTTGTACATCTTAAACAACCAAATCTCTTGAACATTATCATAATTTTCACAGTTCAATTCCAAGAAATCCATCATCGCCCATACTATACTAATAATGATCGACACTATACCAACCAACAACTCGTAAGTTGTGACCGAGCCGTTTCCCTAAAACTTTGAACCTTGACCAAACAATAATGTGTGCAAAACACCCCCAAGTTACCGCACCCAACTCTACTAGTCTTCAACAAGTAACAAGCAACACCCCCATCCTCCCCTTTGCCTTGTATCAACACTCCCCACGCCTTTTCGCAATCCCCGTTTTGCCCCTCGACTTCTTCGAAAATACCCATATCGTCCTCTTTTAACTCTTCCACAAGTATGATCCCTTCAGGAGAGGGCTCCTCCCCTTTTACCCATTTACCCTTCAACTCACTCCAATTCTCTGCAACCGCTTTCTCTGTTTTTAGCCTACTCTCGGGTCCTCCTCCACCGTACACGTGTACGAACAAGGGCGCTTCTCGTAGATTCTTTACAATCTCACCCACTGATTCTCTAATCCAACGGTCAAATTTCTCCGGCTCACCACCTCTCATGTGGGACCCACTTTCTTTCCCTCTTGCCACCTCCACCGCCGTCAAAGCCACCGTTGCACACTTCGCTGTCATTGTCTTAATCTTTCGTGTCGTGTCGTATCGTGTCGTGCTCGAAACCCGAAATTGATTGTTGTTCAGAGTATGATTATTCGGTAACTTGTTGACCCAGTCTCCAACTCTGTGCCCCCGAATCGTTATTTCTCCTGCTGAATGGAGACCCAAACACGCCATCTTCCCAAACAACTCCGATAAATTCAAAAATCAAAAACAAAAATCCCAGAAAATTTCAAGAAAATACCCAGAAAACAATCACCAGAAAAATTCAAAATCAGCAAGAATAAAATCAAAGTCGGAAATTGATGAGATGGGTAGGGTTAAAATCAAGAAATATAAAGAGGGTGAATGTTAGATTTTTGATTTGGGTTAGAATTTGAGGAGAGAGAAAATTCCTGGGTTTATATTTTCGAAGATAAAATAAATAAATAGATCTGAATTTATTTTGGAAGGAAGGAGTTTGAAGGAAGGTGGGATTGTTGCAAGGCGCGAGTTTTTTGTGTGCCAGAATTGCCACGTCATGAAATTAAAATTGCCACGTAGGAAAGTAAGGGAATAATTAATGACAGCGTGGCAGGAGAGAGGAAAAAGGGGTGAAATAATAAGTGCCACGTAGGATGAGTGATTGGTTGGTTGAGGAGGGCACGTGGTGGTTGTATGTTAAGCGCGCGTAAACATATGGTGAGATTGAATGAGGTTGAGCCATACGTTAGTTGTAGCTTATACGCGGCCTTTTGCTTGCGTCGAAGTTTCTTTTTCTCGTGGTAAATTAATATCCTTAAAAAGTTATTTGCGCCGACTATGTTGAATTGTTGACGGCCCAATCATTTGGCCCAACTTTAGCCCAATTAGAATCGAGATAGAGTGGAAGCCATATTATTGGGGAAGTAATTAATAAAAATAATTTCAGTTAAATTGTTTTTTGAACGAGAAATAATTCCAGTTTAATAAAAATAAGTTTCAAGAAATGAAAATAGTAACGTTAAAGAACATTTATGATAGAAGATCAGTAAGACAGTAATAATAAGTTTAAATAAGTATAAAATAACTTTAGTTTGTCAACAATAATTTTAGTTTTACCAACATAATGTCAGCATGATCTAAATCATATTACTCCCTCCGTGTTTTTTAAAGTGATACATATTGACTGGCACATAGTTTTAGGCAATTTAGTTGACTTAAATAAAATAAGAGGTAAGTGGGGTAGTGGAGTATTAAAAAATTGTTAAAGAAAGATAGTGGGGTTAATAGTTTATTGAAAAGTAATATATGTGAGAGGAAAGATATAATAAAAAAGTAGTAGTGGGTTTGGGTGAGGACCATGAAAGGAGAGAGATATAATATTTTAATGTATTGTTTTGCCAAAAAAGGAAATGTATCACTTAAAAAAACACGACCGAAAATGAAAAATGTATCACTTAAAAAAACACGGAGGGAGTAAAAGTTTTGATAGGTAGCAAAATTGAAATTGAGATGTTTGTGAGGTAGCAAAAGTCAAATTTCCATATTATTATTGTTAGTATTTCTAATATTAATACTATGTACTATATAATATCTAAATTAAAAAAAATAATATCTTAAGTCTTCATCATCTCTTTTTATTTTATATATCTGTCTTCAGTTCTTGACTACCCCAATTTTATAATTAATTGTTGATCATCTAAAGTTCAATATTTTTTTTTAAATTGCAAGTAATTAACTATAACATGTACTTATATAGAATACGAGTAAGACTTATGGTTTTTTCCTACTCACCGTGTCTTCATAGTTTATACATATATCTCGCTCTACCCATCGTTTTCTAGTTCTTTCCAACATTCCCCATTTGTCCTATTCCCTACACTTGACGTAACTCTATTGTAAATAATAAAAAGGGGATGTATAATAAGAAAAATTATATGGAGTATTTAGTAACATGTTAAGTGCCTAGTGACCTTTTCTTTGAAGTAAATTGCCTACTTTCAAATCATCAAGATATCCTAGCTAAACATTAAAATTTTGATGGAAGTAAAAATTAAAGAAGAGTCACTCGTCGTATAGGCATTGTCAGATAATATAAACTCCTTAATTAGAGTGATTTCCATTGATCAATATTTATAGGTTACAATCAGAAACCTAATTATATTAGGTAATAATCTTATACAAAATATATCCTAAACTTAGGTAGGGATATTCTCTATCACAGTCCCGCAGTCGGAGCGGGAGAAAAATTGAATGCTCAAACTGGATCTGAATCTTGCATCGAACAGTAAAGGATATTATGGTAACCCACGATCAAAAGAGAAGCAGCCAAAGAGTGCCGATGATGACGAGGAGAAGCAATAGCCACAATCTACGCATAAGAGAAAAGAATGCTGCTAGGCCAAGTAGAGATTGAAGGGCCGCGCACGGGTTGCGAGTTTAGGCCATATTGCAGATTCAGAGAAAAGGAGAAGATCGTACCACCGTCGAAAGAGAGAGCACTAATGCTGCAGGAAATCACAATTGAATAAAAGCAAATAAAATTGCTTGGAATATACTAAATTCCCACCGCTAAACCACTTAAAAACATCTACCTATTAAAAAAAATGACCACACGAAGAGATAAATCCCACCAAAAACTAATACAAAGTAGTGGGTGCATTTAGAGAATGACAAAGCCCACCGTATATATGCATTAGTAAGAAAATTAAAATTAATTTAAAAGGTCAAAATTTATTGGCAATTTGAGCAAAAATAATCTAACAACTCCCCTCTCTTTATATTGTACGTGAACATGACTCCAAAGAGGAAAGATGACCACTGTTTAAATACCTCCGCTTGGAAGGGTGGCATGGAGTGTGACGACAATAAATTAGGAGGTGGAGGAAGATTCTGCCTTTGCTGCTACCGCTGCCGATAACGTCAAGATGGAAAAAAAAATATTTAAAAATGAAGGGTGGTTCATCTTGTGGGTCTAGTTCATCTCACACTAGTGATACCTATGCAAGATTGCAAGTCACTCACAGATTAGGTTAAAGAATGAGGACTATGAGTGAGCTAGGTGGTGTATTAAGTGGAGAACCAAGATATAGAGGTGGTGCACAAAGCTCCCGTGCGGTGGGAAGTTGGAGCACAAGAGGGGTTTCCGGTGATGGTAAACCATCGTACCCCATACTTAAATTGCGGAAGCGAAAAAAAATGTATTTTGTGTAATTGTTTGTGAATTCCGCCGGTGGGTTTAATTTTCTAACCCACCGGCAGGGGAAGAGAAAATTTTAGATCTAAACAATCCCAAGATCTAACCTAAGCTATAATACCATGTCAGATAATATAAACTCTTTAATTAGAGTGATTTCCATTGATCAATATTTATAGGTTACAATAAAAAACCTAATCGTATTAGGTAATAATCTTATACAAAATATATCCTAAACCTAGGAGAAAATATTCTAGGGATATTACCTAGGATGAGAATATTTATAGGTCCACTAACAGGCATGACAAATTGCTTGACTCATTAAAAAAAAGGATCCTTGTTGACTCATTAAAACTCTTCTATTTTCATCTTTCTAAATCCATATTTAAAGTTTCACATTTTGTTAAACTAATGGCTAAAAAGTTAGGTAAGATCAACGGTGGCTATTCCCCAATTAAATATTAAAAGTCAACGGTGGATATTGATTATTGGGGCTCAGTGGCTCACATACATGGGTTAATTACATTGTCTTCAATCTTCAAATTATCTTGAAAGGTAGTTGAAAAATACACCAATGCTTTTACTATTCAGCTTGTTAGGTAATATTCAACTATGTATCTTGACTTAATTACTGCGTATGTATCTTCACCAAAAAAAAGAAAAAGAAAAAAAAAACCTTAATTATGCATACAAGCTTCAAATATGGATGCTATCATGCTAATAATATTCAATAAAATAGTACTTGTATTGTATAGTCAATTACATTTTATGGACTCGTCAAAAAAAAAAAAATATATATTTTATGGAAACACATTTTCTGAATCATTCAAGTCGGACAGCTCCAATTTTCTAGTCCATTAATGAGACTTTGACTGTTATGTTTTACTTAAGTCCAAATTGAAGTATAATTTTTAAATAGAAGTCCAAATTGAAGTATAATTTTTAAATAGAAATATAAATGTGTATTTTGTTGTAAGGGTTAATTTTACACTATCTTATATTCTGCATCCTACATGTTCATATGTTGTACGTAAGAAGAAATACGTAAGATAAACACAATTTTTTTTTTTTTTTTTTTATAGCTATAACAAACGAAACATAAATGATTTTGACATACTCCGTATATATGTAGGGTTACACACTTGCACTGTTCTTTAAAAAGATGATGATATTGAAGTCTAATTTAATTTTCTTTCAAGTTTCAAGGTTGAATGGCAATTAATAAGTGATCAACTTGTAAAAGCATTTGGACTTTATTGTTAGCCTAAATCTTCATAAGAGAGATGTTTTAAAGCTTGTACGCATGTTCTATATCTACAGGGTCTAAGTTTCTTACTTTAGACCCTCTAGAATCTGGAATTCGAATTCTACCAAGTGATGATGCTGGGGGTAGAGATTTTGGACAAAAAAACTACAGGGGTTAATAAAGTCTAGTCAGAGTTCTCCTTACCATTAAAAATATTATTAACAAGATTATAATAAACAATAAGAGGGTTTGGGGGCCTGTTCTCTTACGTTGAAATTCAGTTCAGTTCAGTTTAGTTTAGTTTAGTTAAGTTAAGTTAAGTTAAGTTCAGTTCAGTTCAGTTCAGCTCAGTTCAGTTTAGTTCATTCAGCTCCTAATTTCTTTCTCTTATAAAATATTCATTTCAGTGCAGTTCAGCTCAGTTCAGTTCAGTTTAGCTGAGTTCAGTCAATGAGAACAAGCCCTGACTTCGACATTATTCACATGCACCATTTTAACCAATGATTATGCTTTAAAAATAAGATAAAACAATCCTGTGAGTGATTGTTAAAATCATCTCAATGCATAGTATCCAAATATCAATTTTTTTTTTTTTTTATAATTTATAGTTATTGATAAATAAAGAAATAATTAATCAAACTTTCACATTAACAAGTGTACTTGTCAAAATAGGACAATTAAAAAAAACATATACTATTATACTCTCTCCATTTCGTATTAATCGCAATACTTTCCTTTTACATCGGTTTTATATTAATTGCAACAAAACATATTTGGAAATGATCCACAATTAATTTATAATTTCTCTACACTAACCCTACTTTTACAATATTTTATTATTTCTCTTTCCTACTAATCTCACTTATACTACTGTACTTTTTTTATTAATTCTGTTTTGGATCATATTTAATAAATTTTCTTAAACTTTGTGAACACTCCAGTATTATGTTTAATATGAAACAGAGGGAGTAATATGAAGTGCACCTAACTCATGAAAAAAATTATCTTTATATTTTCCGTTACACATGGACCCCATAAAAATGTCATTAAAGGAGGGCGATTTATGGAGCTTAAAATAGAGCTCGGCGGGCGGTGGGTCCCACCTAGACCAAGAAAGAAGGGCAATTATAAAAATAGGTACACAAATTTATTGACTAGAAATTGAGAACGTAGAGAATAGAGCAACCTCTCTTAAGCTTTACCTACCCACTTTTCCTTTGATTGTTAGCTACCCTTGAATTGTATACTTTTATTTATAACTCAACTAATTTTAATTTCTAACATTCATACACTTTGCACTACACTTATTTCCTCTGTTTTCTCTATCATCTATTAGCTCTGCTTTGGAAGTTCTTCTTAATTATCCTACTATTATCAGTAAGTAGTTTTTTCCTTTTTTTTTTTCTCTCTAATTTATTAGATTTGTGTATGATTAAGTTGTTTTCATTGATGTTTATGAATAATGATGTGATTAAGACTATATATGTATGTATGCATGCCCACATGTATAACTTGTTCATCATCTATGATATTTTTATTCTTCTTTTTCTTAAGCTATATGACATGTAAAATTGTTAGTTGGTCATTGTATAGGATGTCGATGTCGTATGACTTTATTTCAATGTATTTTTTCACAGTAGTTGCATTTGATCTTAGGGTTGCATACTTGCATATAACAAGTTACAAAAAAGAATTTTAAGCTAAATCAGTTATTAATTAATTATACCAATCAACGCAAAAATTTGTCACATGGTTGCATAATTGCATACTACTAAAAAGTAAAAAAAAAAAGAAAAAGAATTTTAAGCTAAATCAATCATTAATTAATTATACCAATCAACGCTCAAGAGATAGTCACCATACCCTACCCAAATTGACATTTGATCGACAAAAAACAAATATAGGTGACATATCATGTTAGCTACCTTAATTGCTTAAATGATATAGTAATAGTAATTTTGTTTTGGGTAGTATGTACAGAATTTGGATCAAGTCTTTTCTAGATCATTATCTTTTGTGACTTTCTAAAATTCGAATTAGTTGGTACGTTAAGACTAAAATTCTTTATACGAGTATGTAGTTATGTGGATGAGAAGGGGGAAAAAGTGACTAGTGTAAGCAAAGTGTCCTTAACAATATGGCACCAACCAAGCACCTAGAAGGCTAGAACTTGCAATTGCTTATATTAACATCAAACCCTATTTTTAATTTGATCACTAATTTGGTTTTTACTAATGATGCAGTGGGAAACGATGTAATGGTTGATGATATTGCTTTTGCTCCTGAACTCACATTGACAAAATCACTACCTTTATTAGGTTATGGTAAGTGATTCTATTTAATCAAGCTTTTCTTTTTGTAATCAAGCTTGATTGTATCATCATTGAACATATAATTGAAGAAAATCAAATTATTTCCTAGATGTTTACTACTTAACTAATTGCAATGTTATGGTAAGCCCAAAGTGTACATTAGTTAGAAGAAATTCATCGAACCCGGGCCGAGAGCCAGGGGACTGAAGGTGCACCTAGTTGTGCAGCCTAATTACACATCACTAATTAGTTGCATTATATTATCAATCTGTTAAGATGATCTGATTCTGTTTTGCATCAGTATCTAAGCAAATATGAACAATCTGTTTTGGACACAACAGGGTGCACAGAACTAGAAATCCACTTTCTGCAAATAAAGTTCACAGCAATTGGAGTGTACATGGAGAAAGAAGTGGTACAACACTTGCAGAAATGGAAGGGTAAATCAGGAAAAGAACTCGCCGAGGATGATGATTTCTTTGATGCTCTTACCGCAGGTAAAAATACATGCACAAATAGTAGCAGACTAGCAGAACAAACTGTCTTTAACAAATGATTTGTAACTTTGACAATTTGAAGTTCTGAAGAATTATAATGCTAATGTAGCTTCTTTGGATGATGTGTGTTTTGTTTGCAGCACCTGTCGAAGCAGTGATTAAGGCGGTGGTGATCAAGGAGATTAAGGCCTCACAATTAGGCACGCAGTTGGAGGGTGCAGTAAGGGATCGATTGGCAGCTATCGACAAGTACGAAGAAGAGGAGGAAGCTGCACTTGAGAAGGTTGCAGAGTTTTTCCCTACCAGATACCTTAAGAAAAACGCTTTCTTTACTTTCAGCTTCTTTGCTTCAGGCACTGCTGAGGTATACTTCTTATTTACTTACCTACTGCTCGAATTAGTAATGTTAGTAGCAATTAGTAAGTGCTAAAGAGTGGTACAAATATTGAAATATGTCTTTCACTAAAACACTCAGCTTGATTTACTGTACTAATCCGCATGATCAAACTAATTTTTCGAGTTTGAAGTGTTTTTTTGTGCCTATATTTCCTTGTGTTGGATTTACGGGGTTGGATCAAATTTACGTTTGTTTAGGGGGTGGAGCAGTTTTATCATTTCATGCCAATATGTGAATCTCAATTTTCGATTTGAAGTGCATTCTCAAACTAAATTTTCATGGTTGTTCAAAATTTCAAGTCTATGTTGTCATGTTGATTGGATTTTCTTAGGCAAAATATGGGTTTAGCCAATTTTTTGATAGGTTTACAAGTTTTGTTGATACGGAATATGTTGATGTCAGATCACTATAACAACGGATGAGAAAGAGGAAACGAAGACAGCAGTGGAGAACAAGAATGTCGCGGAGATGATCAAGAAATGGTATTTGGGAGGAAGCAGGTCAGTGAGTCCTTCAACCATAGAATGCTTGGCTAACAACCTCTCAGCCGAGTTATCCAAATGAATGTAATGTAACGTAACACAAATGGATGTAAACTCTAGTGATCATGTTGTGCACTTGTGCCTTGTTAACTTTGTGCTGTTTAGCAACTGGTGGAAACTAATGTATGTTTTGGTGGGATTTCTTTTGATTCATTATGTTTCATGTACTAATAATACAAGTGCTCTTTGGTAATAATAGCTCTTGCAAAACTCTCACGATCTTTCATTTTGGTGTCCTCTTTGATAGAGTATAAAACATATTCTTGGGCCTCAACTATAAGCTTAAGCTTTTCGTTTTGATGTCATCTTTTAAGCCACCATTTTAGGCATTATTGACTTGTATCGGTTAATACACGAAAGAAATTGATAAGTCGCAAGTAATCCGAGATGAATATGATGGTGTAGACTGTAGAGAGTTGATACCTGTTTAACGTAACAAAAGTGACCTATATGGCTATATACGATTATATAAACAAAACTAATAAATTGTACTTGTATAAAATTGTCAGATTCAGTCTCAAAACTGCATGCAAAAACTTGACCCAATTATGGCCCAAATTGAAAAGGCCTCACCTTTTGATCCAGCCCAAATATCTAGTATGATTAACAATTTAACATTAGAAGTAATATACTCCGTAATTGAAAACCAATAGAATTGAAAGACTAAACACCCAATGTATGACCCAAACCGAATTAACCCAACAAAACCAATAGTCCGAACAATGTATTTGCCACACCTAGTCATAGACTCGTACACGTCGTAGTACATCTAAATGATCTAATACTAAGAACGAAATAAATGTGTGAATGCAACTAGCTTTGTATCGTCTCATTAAAAAAATAAATGGTATATACATGTATTATGAACATACACATACAAAGTACAGTGGTGATATATTACAACATAATTACATATCTACAAAATATCTCATTTTTTTAAAAGGTGGTTCTTCAAAGGTACATTGACATGGATGCTTCACACAACTTTAGTTCATCTCATTCATCAATCATCATCCTAACAACCACACAATTTATTCTCTAATGCCTTTGTGTAGCATCTTCAACACCACGTACCTCACGATTCGAAAAACCCGTACGATTCCCAATAATTTCCATAGGCACCACAATGGCATCACTTGCCGTCCATTCCGATAGTGATTGCCGGCATGTAGGGCAAGTCGAGTGCGAAAGCAACCATGTATCAATACATTTACTATGATACCCATGTTTGCATTTTGGTAACACTTTTATGTTCTCCCCTTCAATAAACTCCCCTAGACATATCATGCAATCTGTTGACATAACACTTGTTGCAATATGATATATTGTTGTAGGGATTTGCCTTATGGTGCTCCTCTTTAGCCCTTGACTTATCGCCCCCACGTATGTGTTACCTAGCTCTTGCCGGTTGTGGTGGTGGTGGTGGTGGTGGTGGGGTTGGCCGGTGCAACAACGGATGGCACACCGGACAAGTGAGTTTAACCCTAGAACACATAACAAGGCAAAAAGTAACACTCCTAGGATGACTACCATGTTAGCATCTATACCGACATAATTAGCTCTTGTGACATGGGCTTCTTCGTCGCTATGTGGTGAGGTTGCGGTGGGTGGTGGTGCTACATGGAGGAGGTGGCGGTGAGGCGGCCGAGGCCACACCATTGCTAGCACTTGTGCTACTTCTACACTATTTGATGATTTATATAGGACAAAGTGTGTATATGTGTAGTGTAGGAGACTAATGATATGATTGTCAAATCTAATTTGGATGAAGTGAAATAAAGAAGAGAATAGTATTTGTGGAAAATTGGATGATATATGAGGAAAATCATGAGAAGACAATTCATTCATTCACACTTGTAGATTGCTTCAAACTTGGGGGGAAAATTATACTTGGTAGATTTTTTTCTTGTATGATTTTTGGGGGTAATTTCTAGGAAGATGTTATATGGTATATATGTTTCTTGTTAATCCACTAAAAGTGGAAGTGGCATCACAAGGAGGGTCGTATCAAGTAATAAAAAGGCACCCAATGTCTTGTCATGAGATTCTAACTTGATAACTACGATTAGCATTAAGAATATCACTTAATTAAATTTTAGCAAAGTGATTCTTTGTTAATTAGTAGGCAAATTCAAGACCGGTACGGTTTTGGTTCTTCGGGATAGAGTTTCTCATTATTCTTCTCTCCTTCACACTCTCAAAAGGCATGGCCCGTTAAGACTGATATAAGCAGGTAACACGTGTAGTGTTAAATAATCCTGCTACGTCATCTATGTTATTTATTTGAGAAAAATAATTATGTCAAATTGTCGATTATAATATGAAAAAAACTTATAAAGGGTGTTATTTTAACTATGTAATTATTGTATTTATATTTGCTTATTCTCTATTAGCCAATGGATGTGCTGGACCCTAACAATTGGGATAAAGCCATTTATATCATACGTACTTGATTGACTCCCAACATTAGGCATCTTGGTCTTTGCTTTATGAGTCATCTAAGTACCAAGAGCGGAAAAACCACATTCATGCTTTAAGAATCTTTGTATTATTGTCAATATATACTATAAATTAGCACCAATGAATTATAGACACAATCGGAAATTCCTAGAAACAGGGAAAAGACTGGGTTATATGCTTGCATATATAATGGCAATAATGCAACCATATATAATTTTGAAGTTTAAGAGCATAGTTAAAGTTAACAAGACATTGTTAAGGGAGAATTTTCTGTTGTCCATAGCTAAGTAAAGCCGGGCCTAGCATATTGTGTATTTGTGTCATACTCCAAGAAGTTAAGAGTTGGAGCTAGCCAGGCTGACCTAAAACATAGCACGGCCTAAGGGCCCGTTCTCATTGACTGAACTCAGCTGAACTGAACTGAACTGAACTGAACTGAACTAGCTGAACTGAACTGAACTGAACTGAACTCAGCTGAACTGAACTGAACTGAAATGAATATTTTATAAGAGAAGGAAATTAGGAGCTGGACTGAACTGAACTGAACTGAGCTGAACTGAACTGAGCTGAACTGAACTGAACTGAACTGAACTTAGCTGAACTGAACTGAACTGAACTGAACTGAATTTCAACGTAAGAGAACATGCCCTAACATGGGTTTAGCTTGGCACACATGACATTATGCTTGCTAGGTCGGGGTTGACATTGGAGTGAAAAGCATGACATGATATGTGGCACGAACAATTGAACATGGATTAAATTCGCAACACAGGCTTGTGAGCTATTATGACCTGAAACACTATCTGACACGAATGATCCGATAAATATAATTACCATTTTTATCAACTCAAATTTATGTATCTAACACCTAAACTCCTACATTGTTTCATAATCGCTTTATAATTTGAACAAATAGTCGAGATCATGCTGTAAAATAGTTAATTAGTGCTAAATAAAATCATAATAATAACTAAAAGCTAACATTGTATAATTAGATATCACATATCCATATCCAATATTTGATACCCAAATTTATAGGTTATCAAAAACATTGTATAAGTTTGGTTCATAAATAGCATTTTTTGTAGGTTATCAAAAACCTAATCCGATAACAATAATGGTTTGGATATTCGACTATGCTCATCTCTACTTGCATACTTGCATTAGGTATTTCCTTTTAGAGAGTGGTCTTTTAATGTCTTTTTTTTTTTTTTTTTTCTTACTCTTTCAAAATTAACTTATATATAGTGAAACTAATTACTAATAATAATAATTATATGAGTAACAAAAAAATCATAATTTTGGAGGGAAGAAGCTTATGTTCCGCAAAATTCCCATTCATTCATATAAGAACCTCTCATCACAAAAATTCCCTCCAAAAATATCGCTCCTCCGCCCACACATTCCATGTTAACGTCCCTTTCCTCTCCTCTCCCTTCTCTTTTCCTATCTCTCCTCCCTTTCTCCATTTTTTCGACGGGAGAATTCGCATCCTCCCGTCATCAATCATCACCACCACCACCACCACCAATAATTTTTCGAGAGGAAAAGAGATCAAACAAATTTTTTTAAAAAAATATAAAAACATAAAAAATAATCGCGGCACATATAGTAACAATATGTCCAGGTCAATGTCAATGGTAATGCTAGCGTAGTCTCTGTGGTAATGGGCCACCGGAGAGTTCACTCAGAGATCCTTTTACGAATTCCCGACGAAATTAGCTTCGGGGGTTCCATGGAAGGAGGTGATGAGGCTGATGATCTCTTGGCTACTTATATGGATATGGAGAAAATCGAGTATTTCGACGATAAACAAAATGATCCCATGAATTCTCATAACAATAATGCTCCTCAGGATCATCAAAATAACAATAATAATAATAGTAATCAAAAGCTTAGACATTGCATGTTAGTCGATGAGTTTTCAGGAATTTCGAGTAATAATGACAATGATAATGAAAATAACAATGATTATACCAAGATTAGCAATAGTAATAATTCTGGGATTGCTTCTTGTGAAGCTAAGAAGGCTATGTCTCCCCATAAATTGGCTGAATTGTGGATTGCTGATCCTAAACGAGCTAAGAGGTTACCCCTTTTCTTTTTCTTGCCTAATTATAATCTTATCTACTACATCCGTTTCTTATTATCTGTAACAAAAGAATTTTTTTATGTCACACAAATTATACTCCTTTTTTGCAATTAATCAGAAACGGAGGTAGTATAAACAAAGTACATGTCTATTTTTTATATTAATGTTGATTGTATATTCTCTAATCTCTATCACATATCAACAATTTTGATTTTCTTGGGGAAAAAAAGATAATGTGTGCAGGGGAGGATCTACATTAGAAGAATTGAGGTCAATTGTCCTCAATTAATTGAGTTTATATACTTGTTACTTACAAAATTTTAGTTATTATAGAACCGACCCCTTAACTTTGTTGTTTTATGACTTTTATCCCCTCTTAAAATTATATAGACCGTCGATGTTTATAAGAAGGAGCCTTTTGAAATGTGGGTGGGGGATCGGAGGGGATCATGAAGGAGGTTTTTGGAACAAATTTTTTGCAATCTTATTTCTCAATTTTGACATATTTCCCTCATGTACTTGGTGATTGTAATTTTCTTAGCAAGAATACTAGACATATACTTGTAAGTTGTAAGTTGTAACATATATGACTTAAAATGAAAATTTTCGTGCAGGATTCTGGCTAATAGGCAGTCTGCTGCTCGATCGAAAGAACGAAAGGCTCGATATATGCAGGAGCTAGAGAAAAGAGTCAAATCTTTACAAACTGAAGCAACTGCACTCTCCGTACAGCTCTCACTTTTTAAGGTTGGTATAAAAATTGTTTCCCCTGAATCTCCTTGAGCTTTACAAAAACATAACCCTTTGTACGAGTTTTCGTGCATCAAAGATGATAGCTAGTCAATTACAAGCTTAGGAAAAAACCAACCATGCTAAGAATTCTTTCTCTTGTCAGAAACTATGTGGTAGATGTTGTGTTCTAGGATGCATCTATACTGTAAATAATGTGATAAAATCTAGTGTTATAATTCATCAAAATTGCTTTTTTTGACTGCTTCTAAAACCAGATTTTTATGCATTTTGTTTTCCCATCTACAGAGAGATACAACTGGTTTAACAAACGAGAACATGGATCTCAGACGTCAATTAGAGTCAATGGAACAACAGGCTCAACTACGTGATGGTACGTGTAACCCCCGTTTACTGTCATAATTCTATGCTAGTAATGAATTAGGCATATTAAGGACATTGCAGCTACATTTAATAATGTTATATGTATAGTCTGAAGCATATTAGTATAATCAACTGAATCATGTTGGATGTTACCTTGTCAAACAGCTTTAAATGACGCGCTTAAACAAGAACTAGACAGGCTTAAGGCTGCTACTGGAGATACATCAAACACTGCAGACACCTTTGTTATGCCAATACAGAACGCGCCTCATCATTCGCAACAGCAGCAACACCCCCACCGCCAACAGCAGCAGCAATCATCCTGTCCATTCGACTCAAACATGCTCATGAGCCCTCATCACATCGACTCACATAACTCAAAAATGTCCTGTTTACAACCCTTTGAGATGAACATCTCCCGCCCTTCTCCAGCACTCGACTCACACCAAACAGAACAAATCGAAGCAAACATGTTCAATAACATTACTCAGCAACCAAAAGTACAACAACATTTTCCCATTGATAGAGGCAGTTTTCTTCCATTCGAGTCATCTAAACCAAGAATAATGCCACAATTTTGTACAAACGAAGCAAATATGAGTTACCCTCCTCAGGCAATGGACTCACCCCTTGGAAATATTTCACCATACGCGTTTGAATCAAACAGTCAAAGCCCTGAGCAAGAAGTATACACCACATCTCGAACACATATGCTTGGACAAATGCCTATAAATGATCATAGTAACAAATGGCAAGGTCTTGATAATATCAATGGTTTAGACTCTTATCATGTGAAAGTAGAAGGTCCATCTATTATTGCCAATGAAAACATGAAAGCATTTTAATCTAGCTAATTCCCCTGCTTTGTTTTTGTCAGCTGATTAAGATATAGAAGAAAGCATATAATTTTTTTTTTCAGCTTTCGAAAATCTTTGTTAGCTAGCCTTGCTTAATTGGCTTTCTTCCATGCCAAACAATCTCTGTATGTAATTTCAAAATAGTTCATTTTTTAATTTAAATTGTAAATGTTTTTTTTTTAATCAATGGTTAGAAATAGTATTAGCCTAGCTTCAAATCGGAAAGGCAGTAGATCGGATGTAACTATTAATAATAAGCGCTGAATACCTTAAATGCACCGTGCACCTGAATGTATACCATGGGCGCACCCAGGTAGGTAGAGAAAAGTAAACCAAGAGTGTGACAGGCAAAGGCGGAACAAATGAAAGCAAGACCCAACATGTAATAATAATAATAAAGTGGGTCTAAAAATCCAATCCGAAAACGATGTTAAGGCCCACCAAAATCTAGAATTCTTCATAGGTTGGGCCCATTAAAGATACTCTTGTCACTACAAAATTTTTCTATATAACGTCCACCAATTTTCACTTCTTAGCCCCCCTTTCCTCTTCTTAAACAAACAAACCAATACACTTGTCTTACATACTTTTCTAACTTTCATATATAATAACTTGCACTTTACTCTTGTCCATAGTACTTATTATTATTATTATTACTAAATAAAAGTAGCATATATTATATATAAAGTACATAAAAATCAAGAGTTGTTGGTTCGCTACATATATTTATTTGACACAACGTTTTGTTTAGAATAGAGATTGAGTTGCTAAGGATTAATCAAACAACATATTACAAAATCGAAGAGGTTGTACGTGTGGAACGAAAAATGAAGGAAAATGGAAGGAAACAAGGGGCGGTGTCTCCTTGTGCAGCATGCAAGTTGCTACGAAGAAGGTGTGCGCCAGATTGTCTGTTTGCGCCTTACTTTCCAGCCGACGAGCCTCAGAAATTTGCTAATGTGCATAGAGTTTTTGGTGCTAGTAACGTCAACAAGATGCTACAGGTACGCCACTTTAGTTCCTTTTTCTTTTTATTTGGTGTTTAGTAAGGGCATGTAATGAGAATCGATCCTATGATCACCTGAAATCAGGAGGGAAGCTCTGACCAACTAAGTCGTTATAGTCCCTTACTCTCACTTTAGTTCCTTTTTCTTCATTTTACATAGTTTCATGGCTTCTTATGATCATGCATCAACATGATTTTCATGACAAATTGTCTTCTCTTATCATTGAGCTAACTTAGAATTCTAAGGAATTATGTACGGTATCCTAATTTTTTTTTTGTTGCTTATCATTAATGTTAATAGTTAAAAGTTTGGTGGTGGTTGTCAACTTGTGAAAGGGATATTTTACCACCCTTGGCATGGGTCGTTCGAGATAATTAAGTAAAATTGATCGCTGAAATATTTTTAAAAAATCGAAAAAAACAAAAAAGAACAAGTTCATTAACAAATTATGAAACATAATAATGATATTACTAATTACATCCCTTGATTAATAATCCTAACAATTTCTATTTGCTTTAGAATAATTTGATTAATTAGAGAAATAATGCAAGAAAAGGTACGTAGGGGATTAAGGTTAGAGGATAAAAGTTGATTAATTAAGAAACAAGATGTAAAATAATGTATGTTGTGTGGCGAGAGGGGTATGGTATTAAAAAAGTTTGTAATAAAGTAGGTATGTATATATTGTAAAACTAGTTCATTTTGCTCGGATATTCACGGGGAAAAACTTATATTTATATATTATTATAAGTTTGTATTTGTTTATAGGTTGTGTATATTTTTAATATTTTATTTATGTAAATTTGTTGTATTGTTCTATTATTTAGGCTATATTTTTTTTTTTTTTTTTGAAAAAGGTTGTTTATTTTTTTTTCAACAATTATCTTCTTATTTTCTAAGGAAAATAATATAAAAATAAATAAATTAGTTTTTGGCGGGAAATGTTTTAATGTAAACGTGACACGTGTAATTCTAGAATATTCTTGGTGATTACTTTAGTATATAGTATTGATTGATGGATGTAAATAAGTTTATTAAAAAAATTAATTATAATTACGTCATAATTTCAAATATTGTCTCATATACAAAAAAACCAAAAAAAAATAAATAAATAAATTCGTGGAAAATAATGACCCTGAATATTGTCTAAGACATATATTAGTTTAATGGAGTATCATTAAATGTTGAAATGATGCACCAATTATCTACTTTTTGGCGGGAATGTATATGGTTTTTTTTTTTTTTTTTTTCAATTGAGTACTTGGTATTTCTTAATATGGAAGGATTATTGAATTATGATGGTTATGCATCCAAATTTTGTTTCGTATTCTTTTTCAACACACAAGTATTTAGATAAGATTATATTATAACTTTAGATTTTCAATTACTTATTGTTCAATATCTTTAATAACTTATTTCTAAAATATGAAAATTACTTTATTAAAATTATACAATAAGACATATCTAACAAAATTAAATTTTACAGTTTTATTTTTATCTTCTAAATTAGTAACAAAATTGCAATTAATCTTGGTCAAATTTAAATTTTACTCCGCATATAGACTAGATGAGAATACTCCCTCCATTTTTAAATACTTGCTCCAATTTTCTTGGGCACGTTTGCCGATACTAATTTTTGATCAATTATTTCTTTAATTATCCATAAGTATAGATTCTAACAATTAAAAAATATTAATAATTTATTCATCGAGACAATTAGAATAAGTACCCACGCGACTATATATTTTCTTATGTATAAATCACAAACATTTGTCAAAGTTGAATAAATAAATAATGCAAAAAATATAAATGAAGCAAGCATGTATTTATAAACGGAGAACGTAATTTACATCATAGTACTTGTATAAGACAAAACTTTATTACAATCATATCAAATCACCTTAGCTTAGGTGACATAAAGTCATAAATCACATAATACACTTACTCATGTTATTATTTTGAAATATTATCCCATTTATTTTTTGTTTTGACTTTTGACATATTATGTCATAAACTTTATTTTTTGTATTGCAATTTGTAAGGTTAGTTATCATGTAAAAAAACTCCTTCACGCGGTGCAAAAGTTGGTTGTCCCCCATAGCCTTTTGACCTCTATCAGTTGTAGCGGTTAATAACGGTCTGGGGACCTACTTTACTTTTTTTAAAGATCACTTAACCGTACCCTTTACCAATTAACAATGCGAGTATTACCTCAACTATACATTTTTCAAGTTGACATCATTTTTTTTTTTTTTTTTTTACGCTTATCAATATATTATCTTAACTATTAATATTTTTAATTATCGACATTGTAAAATTATGGAAAAAAAATTGATATACATCGAGATGATTCAAATAAAATTTCACATGATTATGTTTTTAATGTATCTATAAATCACAAAAGTTAGTCAAAGTATAATTTATGAATATTGCAAGAGTCAAAGTGTCAACTAAAAAACTGGGAAAATTAAGTTTTTTTATTATTACACTCTAACCCTTTAGTATAATTTTTTTTTTGATATACCTTAGTACCAATTAACTATAATTTATTTGACCTTATCACTACTAATTTGATTTGATTTGATATCTTATGTCTCCTTAGTCATTTTGCTCATTGCGCATTTTTGTCACTTTTCACTATGGCCTTAACCCTTTTTAATTTATTACTTTTTCCATCACTTTTAAAATCTTTATTAAACATTAACTGTTTTTTTGAAATAAAGATTATATTTGGTATACTAATTATTGGAATAATTAAAATTAAATAAAGTAATGCAAAGCACGCAGCAACTTTTTGACCACTAAGAAGCCTTTTCGTGCACATTCCTTAGCCTTTTTATTCGAAAATTATTATTATGAGTATATCCTACGCTTCTTAAGAGATTTGTAAAGCATGCACAACAAAAAAATGTTACTGATTTTGATACGATGGTAATATGTATAATGGCATATCATGTAGTTCTTCATTTTTTTCGTAAAATTTACTAATTATTCACGTCAAGATGATGTCAAATTGCTTAGCAAACTCATCATATTAGGTGATGCACTTGTGTTTACTTAAGTTTAAAGTCCCATTGATTGGTCTACTTTAGAAAAAAAAAAAAACGGATGTGATATGCAATTTTTATAAAAAAAAATGGTTGTAAATTATGGTGATTCACTTAAAAAAAATATATAATAGATGTGAAGAGAAAGACATAATAAAAATTAGGAGAACATCTTTAAAAAGGATGTGATACACACTGTTTTACATTAAAAAGAAAAAAAAATAATAATAAATAACAGAGGGCGGATAATTTGGTTTGGGTAGACTTTCTGGCTATGATCTACATCACTTGACCATGTAGTACCCTTGTGGCCTAGTACATAACAGGATTACAAGAAAAATGGTGAAGAATCAACTTTAGCCTAGACAAATAGTCAATGACTTTATTCAATTCATAGTTATGTTCTACAGTAATTTCTATAGTCTTAATTCTGTTATGTTATCAAGTTCAATGGTCTTAGAACATGAATATGTAAATGTCAAAAAGAAATTTAGGCAACATCATTTTATTTGAACCACTTATGTTCATTTATGTTTCCTTGGATTCTTTGAAACTAATTCATAATTAAGCCTTTAGTTTCAACAACCACAACAAACATGAATCAAAATTTTCACACTAGACAGAATGAAACACAAACAAACAATCTTTGAGCTCATAAAGTGTAGTTGTTCACATTTATGTCATGTTTGTTGCTTATTTTTTATGTTTTGAGCAATAATTAAAAGTAAAATAAAGTTACATGTATCAATTTGTTTTTCTTTTCTTTTTATCTTTACTAACTAGAGTTTCACAAAATAAAACTAAGGACCATATTAGATAAACAAAATGATTTTATTAATGTACAAGCTAAGCTCATATAAAGATTTTCAAAAATTAAAAAGAAAGAAACCTAATCAAATATTTGAGTTGGTGTAGGAGTTGCCATTTCACCAACGCGGTGATGCAGTAAGTTCAATGGTATATGAGGCAAATGCAAGGATACGTGATCCGGTTTATGGGTGTGTAGGAGCGATATCATCACTCCAACAACAAATCGACGTTCTCCAAACCCAATTAGCCGTAGCTCAAGCAGAGGTGGTGCATCTACGAATGCGCCACTTCCCTTTTTAGCATGGACATGGAATTATTAGATCAACCTAGCTAATATATGATGTAATATTGTTGTCCTTAGCAAAATTAATTGTGGATTTAGAAGGGACCTAGTTGTTCCTTTTCTGTTTCCTTAGTCCTATACATTTTTAAAGCAAGTTAGCACATCTCTATCTCACTCTCTACTTGATCTAGAGGTGATGATGATGATGGTGAGAAGGATTATTAACCTTATTGTACATGTACAAACATATATAATCATGACTACTTATTATGTAATATAGTATAATTAAAGTAAAATTGACGGTCCACTTTTCACTTTCCTCTTATAATTCTTTTTGTATATTTGCTTAGTGCTTAATGTGTATCATTGTTCTTCCAAAATGGGCATCTTATTTTGTTTTTCATTATATTGCTTAGACACTTTTTTATTACATAATTAACTTTGAAAATTTACAATACTGTATACGGAATACTGACATTTTGATGATACATAAATCAAGATGATATGTTTTAAATGGATATAATGTAGGAGTTGCCAATGCACCAACGCGGAGATGCAGTGAGTTCAATGGTGTATGAGGCTAATGCAAGGGTACGTGACCCAGTTTACGGGTGTGTAGGAGCAATTTCATCACTTCAACAACAAATTGACGTCCTCCAAGCCCAATTAGCCCTAGCACAAGCGGAGGTGGTACATATGCGCATGCGCCAATACTCCGATAAACCTAGAGTTGATCATCATCAAGGCACTTCCTCACCTGAAAACTCCCCTTCATCTAAGATAGTATCTTCACAAGCCAAGTCCCTTTTTATGGACATGGTTGTGGATCAACCTAACATGGAAGAGTCACTTTGGTCATGTTAATGCATACATGCCCTTGGATTAAATTTAGTACCTTTTTTTTAAAAAAAATAAAATAAAATTATATTCTCTCTTTTTATTGGTGGTGGGAGTTTAGAGATATAATATAATATACATATTAATAAAAAAATTATTTGTATAATGGAAATGAGTGGTACGGTTGTAATTTAATTCTTAGGTTTTTGGGACCTAGTTGTTTCCTTTTTTGTTACCTTAGTCCTTTACATTTTTATAGCACTAAGATATTATTAACCATATTGTACATGTATAAAATATTTTATCATGAGTTCATGACTTATTATGAAGTTTAGTTTAAAGCAAATTGACGGTCCACTTTTACTCCTATCTCTTTTGTTTATTTTTATAATTATTTTATTTATTTTATTTTATTTTATTGAAGTTATGTTTTAGCTTAGTGCTTAATGGCCATTAGTCTTTCTAATGGGGCAAATTAGTGACCGACAAATTGATATAATATGGAAAACATGCCCCATCCATCTCTTTAGTTGAATTTTACACTATTTGTCGGCTGATCGATGTGCATGTTTTTGTCATTCCATAGATATTATAGATCGTTTTGAAAGGGATGGATGTGATAGTATATCACATGAAAGGGGTATTAACATTGGTGGATTTAGAAATTTAGTGCGGGTACGAAATTAAACGTAATAAAAAAAAAAATAAAGAATAATATTTGGAGTTTTATTTTTTTTTATTTTTTTTTTTTTTTTTTGCCAATTAAAATTTGAGTTATTAATTCATCTCACAATTGTATTAATCTTTGCATGTACAATAAACATATTCTTTAATTCGGTGACTAGGTCTATAAATGAGTATGTAACGAAATATATTTGTACGAAAAAAATGATATAAATAAGAACTTGTTTTTTATAACGTCTCTTTTGTCGAAAATCACTGATTTAACGTCAGAAAACAAATGAACTTGTGAATGACATCCAAGAGTAGGTTTTTCAATAGCCAACTCTTTGATTTTAACCGGAAAATAATAGGCAAACTAGGCTACTGACTTGATTTATTAACATAACAGTACCTAAGAGACTGATTCTGGGTGTATTCTATTCACCTGATTTTCACTTATCTAAACTTACCTGAAATTACCTAAACTGATTAGACCTTATTAAAACTTATTTTAGATGTAATTTGTACATGGTAACCCTTATCAGAATTTATTAATTACTTGAACTAAGCTTATTTGAATGTAAATGAACTTATTACACCTGAAATTAAGGTGAACAGAACACACCTGAAGTCCATAAGAGATTAGGATTTAGGAGGTCTCTTTGTCATTTGGTTTTTTTTTTTTCTAATTTTTTTAAATTTTTTAATGGAATGAGGGTACAACTATACCTATATGTACCTTAGATTCGTCACTAATTACTTAGCTACTCCATGTTTGATTGTAACCTACTTCCTCTGTTTTATTTAAGTGTCCCATTTTGACTTTGACACTACTCTTATGCACCACTTTCACCAATGTTTGTGCTTTATATGTAATATAAAATATTATCAATGAATACCTGTTAGAATCGTCTCAAAACATAGTTTTCGAATATACCAATTTTTTTATTTTTTATTATTATTTTATTATTATTATTTTTATCTATACTTAAGTATGTATAATTATATATATCATTAGTCAAAGTTATGCGTTATATATGCAGGTCAAATTGAGACACTTAAATAAGACCAGAAAATGGGAGTAATATTTATCATCTAATTTGTTCACTTTTACTTGTTTTTTGTTTTCTATTTTAAAAGAAAAAAAAACAACTGAAAACACACAATGATGTCAAACAAGCCCTAAAAATTTTGAATTTTTTTTTTTATTTTTTTTTTTCACCTACATAAATTTGTAAAAAAAAATTGATATCCAAAACATAAAACTCCCTTTGATTTTTTGTGTGTTTTACCTGACTTATTAAGTAAAAATAATTTTAGTTCAGTAAAGATAAGTTCAGTTTAGTAAAATTAATTTCAGTCCAGTAAAAATAATTTCAGTTCAGTAAGAATAAGTGCAGTTCAGTAAAATTCAGTTCTCTTAACGAAGAATTATAATAGAAAATCAGTAAAAATAATTTCAGTTCAGCAAAAATAATTTCAGTTCAGCAAATTAAGGTGAAGAGAACGGAGCCTTACTCTTTTATTCATTTATTTTTTTTAAAATCAAATCCCATTGCTGATAGCCTTATATCATGCAGCTAATAGGCCCATAGCCATAGCCCAACAAATTTAAGATCGTGTGCAATTGAGATTTTGCATTAGCCAGGTACTAACTTCAATTCACTAAGATATTACACTTTTTAATTCTTTTACAAGCGGTTATGGAGCTAGCCACACACAAGACGGACGGTAAAAAATAATAGCTTGGAAATGTTTTAATGACAGTTTAGAGTTGTCGGTGGTACCGATAGTAGCCGTCGGTGACTTCGATACTCCGACAAGCAGAGGCCGTTTTAAGTACATTTTAAGTAACTTTTCTTTACAAAATCATACTCCGTAATTGAAAAAATAAAAGCTCTTTTAAGTACGTTTCTTTACATATTATAAGCTAATCACACGAACTACATAAATAAATTGGGGAAACGCTCACATTGCATAAACTAGTCAATGTCAATGTAAGACATGTTAGCATAAATTAGTAGTTTTGAAGTCTAAACTCCTGTCAAAAGGGAAAATTCAATTCAATAATATTCAGGTCAGAATTAATATTTACACTCAAGAACATTGATACCATCCAAACAAAATCCAGCAAATAATTACAACAATAAAATACAGCAAATCTAAATTAATGATTGTAGATATATAAAAGTAACAAGAAAAAGAAGAGATTTAGATTGCTGGACGAAACCACATGGGACAACAATAGGAAGAGCGTAAGTGGGTGTTATTCTCCAGCTTCAATGGCCGGATGATATTGTCACCCATTTGAAAAACACCAATGTCATGTCCCGCAAGTTTATCTTTGGTGGCACTGGAACCGAACGGGTAAGTATCTGTAAAGTATATGCTATTGCGTTGGCATCCCGTCTCACTTGCACGAACAGACATAGTTGCATTGTTACCCACAAATAGAGCAACATCTTGCAAATCTTTCAACTCTTCCCAACTCCTGTCATCAAACTGAAACTTGTAAACCTTAAAATTAACCGTCTTGTAATGATTAATATCATGTTCATCTTCTCTGACCTTTTCTTCAGCGTTTATTTCCGTGTCAAATTTCCTCAATACCAAGAGAAGATCCTGACCAGAATTAACTATGTAGGTAGAGTGATCGAAAAAATTAAGATGTGAATCTGTATGTAGAAATACAGATTGTATATACGGTACGTAACATCCGTACCAACTTAATGCCAGAGGTTTCTTATTCTGAACATCATCAAGGTTTACCAGTGCAATATTGCCACTCTCATCCACGAATACAAGTCCATCGGTACCAAGATTATCCCTACGGTATAATACATCCATAACCCTCCGGAAACCTTCCTGTTTTGGAATTATAATTGGTATCCACCGTGTGTCCCCGGGCTTGGCAATTGCAGCTCTAAGATAGCAATCATATATAAGTACCACCAATAAAGTATCACCTGACACCTTAAGTACAATTGCCCTGTCTATGAAACATGCACGAAGGAATTCAGCAGAATTATCCCAAAGGAAGGGGATTGTACGACGACTAGGGAGATCGAGGCGATCCTTGGTAAGAGGATTGAACAAGTAGATGTTATCATCAATCCCATGAGTTAGTATCCAACCATGAGATGATCCCCAACAATTCCTTCCATATCCTAGATCACACTCGACATTGTAACACCTAACTTTCTCCTGCGTTAAATCCAACAAGCCTTGAGTAGTATTAATATCATCAAACTTGTCTTCAACACTCTCTGCTTCAATCACATTCTCTAAACAATCAGGTTCTAGATAACATATCCATTCATGCTCGGTGATATCCTGGTTGTCATCAGTTAACATAAGCCACGGCATTTGACAATCCCACTTCTGCTTCAAATTGACTAATTCAGAAGCTTTGCGCCACGAACGACACACACCGGAAAAGGCTAGACCGTCCACGAATGATACTATGTGTTTATCGAGTATATTAACCACCAAACGGCAGGTCTGCCAGTTAACCTCCATCTTAACTTTTTTCCTGAAAAAAAAAAAAAACAAAACACATCAATAACAGCAAACATCCATCTTAAATAAGCCAGCCACATCATAAACTTCACTAACAATTAGAGGATGTACTAATTATATCAACAATAACAATCATCCAAATTTAATTTACGAGATAGAAACGATTTTGCAGGAAAAAAAAAACACCAAGAATTAACCAAATAATCAATGAATAATCAACCTATCCAAAGATTCAAACAACAATTTAGATCCAACATAAAAACTACCGACCCCAACATCACAAAATTAATCATCCTATAAAATTAAAAAATTAAAAAAATTAAAAAAAAAAACATAATTGAAAGCTCAATCAAAATTTATGAAAAAACAAACCTGGGATTGAAGATTGTCTCCTCACGAATACGCTTACAGATCAGATTAGATGGCATGATTAATAAGGAAGATAAAGTGAACAAATTTAATTTGGTTTTTGTTTGTTTGATTTATAAGGAAGATAAAGTGAAAAACCAAACTCAAAAAAATAATGATGTTATTTTCACTTCTGAGTTTCCAATGTCTCAAACTTCCCAACTCTGACTATTTATTAAAAAAAAAATCCATACGCGTTTTATTGTAAATTAGGAAGTAAATTTTTTTGTGTTCGAAAATAGGAAATAAATTATTTAAACAGATATTAGGAAATAAATCCTTTTAACAAAAATTAGGAAACAAATCCTTTTAGAAAGATATTGGAATAAATCCTTTTAAATTTTTTTTAAAGAAAGTTAATACAGAAATTAGGAAATAATTTCTTTTTAACTAATTTTTGTTGGATTATGAGCTTAGAAGTGTATGTACTCCACATCTATATTAAAAATAAAAAAAATAAATTAAGCAAATTTTTTAAAAAAAATAAATACTACGTACATAATTATCTACATCTAAGAACTTAGAGGTTTATTTGAACTCAATAGCATGACCAGTGGCCCTATAGAAGGCCCCATTAGTATTCTCTTATATATCTCTCATTCTATTCTACATCATTATAATTTTATCGATATGGTATAAGTTGTGTAACATCATCTTTTTTTAAGGTTAAAAGGACACTACTGAACTGACACTTCACATAGGTTTAATCAGCTCAGCTCCGCAGGTTATCGCTTTAAAAGTAGAGGGGGGAAATAAGGGAATCCCTCTACTCCCAACTTCCCAAGCATTTTGCAGATTGGTGGGGTTCGAACTCGTGACCTCAAAATCACAAGGTGAGTTCCCCAACTTCACCAAGCTTTGCTTGGTATATTATTATTATTATGGTTTTGTACAATTATAGTATATTAGTATCATACACATATATATAGAATATACCATCAACATTCTAGTATACATGATATTTTATTACCGTCTTTTGTCAAAAAAAAAAAAAAAAGATATTTTATTACCAACAACCTTAATATTTTATTACTTATACATTTGGCTCTTAAGTACTCCCTCCGTGTTTTTTTAAGTGACACAGTTTTACCGGCATAAAGTTTTAGGAGATTTTATTGATTTTAATAAAATAAGATGTTAGTGGGGTAGGTTGGAGGAATGAGAAATGATAAAGTAAAAGAATGTGAGAGGAAGTAGGGACCATGAAAGAAGTGAGAAATAATAAAGTAAGAAATAGTGGGGTGAATATATATTATTAAAATGTAAGGAATTTCTAAAAGAGGAAGTGTGTCACTTAAAAAAAAACACAGCCGGAAATGAAAAGTGTGTCACTTAAAAACACAGTAGGGAGTACTTAAGAGCCAAGGATTGTTATATAGCTAAGATTAATGCTCAATGACAAGTTTACTAGAAATGACAGCAACTAGCATTTTTTGAGTTAAGCGCAGTTTTTTTTTTATCCTATGTAAACGTTTGCAAAGTACAGTCCTTACAAGTTTCCCACAGAATGGGCGTGCTACAGCATACTGCATACATCTGACGTGTAGCAATGGTGATACCCCAAGGGGTGGCAACTAAGCAATCCCTAACCCGACCCAAAGTTACTGAGAGAAACCCAAACTTGAACCGAATTAAATCCGGATTCGGCCAAATTTCATATTTCGTAATAATATTACGTTTTACACTATTTTTGATAGTTTCTATGCAAACTCAAAATCGATCCAAAATCTGACCCCAAACCTGACCTGATGATGACCTGAATTACCACCCCACTATCTTGAAAACATGAGCTTACCCTTATCCCCCTCCTCTTTTCTCTTCTATTTTTCCATATTTTCCAAGTCTTTTCCTACGTATTAACCCCCCTATTGATTGACTAAATAAGACAGGACATAGAGCTTCTGATAGGAAAATTGCGGTGAAATTATTCAGACGACAAAACACACAAGCACAACTTTCTTGAAAATCTACTTCCATTTCGATTATTCCGCAAGACAAGCAAATTTTGCTACAAGAAGCTCTAGCCAATCATACAATTTTTGCCACTTTCTAAGACATAAAAACACTACAATATCTCAGAGAAGGATAAATTCCTACATCCAACCAAGTGAGCAGCATTTTTGCTAGTTAGGAGAAATATGTAAAATCGGGTAGAATCATAAATCGAATCGTATGACATGCATAAATTGTAAGATTAAAAGATTTAGATCGGGATTTTAATAACAATGATTTCAAAATTGAAAGCTCAATCAAAATTTATGAAAAAACAAACCTAGGATTGAAGATTGCCTCCTCACGAATACGCTTACAGATCAGATTAGATGGCATGATTAATAAGGAAGATAAAGTGAAGAAATTTAATTTGGCTTTTGTTTGTTTTATTAATAAGGAAGATAAAGTGAAAAACCGAACTCAAAAAAAAAGTTATCGGTGTTGTCTTGAACTCTGGACTTCTGAGTTTCCAATGTCTCAAACTTCCCAACTCTGACTATTTATTTTTAAAAAAAAAAATTGTGACCTTCAAGCGTATTTACGCGTTTCATTGTAAATTAGGAGATAAATTATTGTGTTCGAAAATAGGAAATAAATTATTTTAAGAGATATTAGGAAATAAATCCTTTTTTCCTCAAAAAAAAAAAAAGGAAATAAATTCTTTTAACAGAAATTTGGAAATAAATTCTTTTTAACTAATTTTGGTTGGATTATGAAGCGTATGTGCATAAATTATTAAATTAAAATAATAAATAAATAAATTAAGAAAAGATAAATACATAAATGCACGGTTATCTACATTGAACAACTTAGAGATATATTTTTTTTTTAAATAAATAAAATACAAATAAAAAGTTAGTGATACACGGACTTTTACCTTGATGATGTTTAGAAAAAAGTAACCTCTCCCTCTAGTGTACAAGAGATATGCAAGAGGATAAACGTAGTACTGTAGTACTGTACTAGTAGTGATATGGTGGATATCTATTTTCAATTAACATATAAGAGGATAAAATAGTGTTGTATGTTCACATTTACTTAATTTCACTTTAGTTCAGTTCAACTCCTATCAGGGGGCTCGGCTCGGCTCGGCTCGGCAGGCCTTGAGTTTAGTTTAATTTAGTTCACTTCAATTAAGCTTCAATCACTTCAGTTCAGTTTAGCTACTAATTTCCCTCTCTCATAAAATATTCATTTCAGCTCAGCTCCAATCAGTTCAGTTCAATTGAACTATATTCAATTCAGCTCAGTTTAATAAATGAGAACAGACCTTAAGAGATTAAAAAAATAAATAAATAAATAAAACTTAGAGATATACACGGACTGCGGTAACAAGAGGATAAACGTATATTGTACTAGTAGTGATAGGATAACTAACAAAATTAATATACCCTTGCTAATTTCATTCTTATATGTTTTCTTTTAAGGGGTTAATATGTGCTTTCAATTATAGTTAGGGGCTTAGGGCTGATATGATGCGATGCAAGTCAAGCTCGAGTATCACTAAGCTTGACTCGAACTCATTAGGCTCGACTCGAGCTTGAACACTCAAGCTTTTTGAAAAAGCTCATTTTAGGAGCTTTTTCAATAAGCTTATTCATTAATTAATGTGAAATGACACTTTAAATGTAATACCTCGTATTTTCATACGTATCTTCCAAATTAATTAGTTAGGAATTATTTTATAAAAAGGGTATTTTAGTAAATTAATTATTTGGAGCCAAAATAATATTTGAATTTTGGCGCCAAAAGCATTTTGAAAACTAATCATTATTTTGGATAAGATTTATTATCCATTTATCTTATTTTAAAAACCGGATTATTTACATATTTCGGATATTTTAATTTAAGAGAAATAATAATTTATAAATTAATTATTATGGCCGAAAATTCCCATTTATTTAGCTAGGAAATTTGGATTTTCTATGTATAGAAAAAAATGAACTAATACTATCAAATCAAGGAGCCAAAAACTGAATAATAGACAAAGTTCCTTAAGTTCTGGAAAAAACAATGACTGATGCTACTAATGATTTCACCAACCGATATGTTCCTCATTCTAAGTTTGAGAATTTAATCACCGAAAAAAGTCCATATCCATCAAATATCCTACCATATATTCTACACTTCAATAACTTCGGTCCAAAATCTTTTATTCTAGTTGGACAACTAAATTAAGATTCAAGTTGCAAAGTAGGCTGAAAGTACATAATTAAACCGCAAAATATGTAGCGGTTACATTCCTGGAATGAACTAAGCTTACTAATGTCAGATATGTTAAATGTTCTATATTATCTAACAACGATAAGGAGCAAGGAAAACAGCAAGGGACTAATCTTACAAACAGCCATATTACCCAGAATAAAAGGATAACAATAATTAAAACCAAACAAATTGCTGAAAGGAAATTAACCCCCCCCCCCCCCCCTCCCCAATCACTCAAAGAAAGTAAACCCACCTTGTAATGTGGACTGTACATGGCCACCAATTTTTGCATAACGTGATCTGGTAGCAGCATTAAAATCAGGAGTTACAGGTCCAGAATTTCCCCTTGATTGTCCGCCTTGAGAATGGTTAACCTTCTTGTAACTGATCATAATTGCAGGAAAAAAGAAAATTCAGTAACATAATACCCCCTTCAATGAATCAGTTCTCGCAAATTAGAGAGAAACAAATTACGTAGTATCTTTCCATTCCCTCAACACAATCATTCTCCTTATTCTTTAAATATTCTCGTATACATTCATTTATTGTGCTGTTAAAAATAAAAAATTCTAATCAACCCATCAATTTCTCACAAGACAAAAGCAAAAGCTAAAATCAGTGCCATTTCCGAAAAATAACAAAACACATTTAATATGGCTATAAATTCATTAATTCCCAAATACAAAAGAAAATTCAATCATCAATATATCTCCATTCCCTCTGAATATCTCTATTTCTCTAAAAAAAAAAATCTTTTAGCTTGATATTCTCTCAAGTAAGTCTAACTATGCTATGACAAACCCAAATCCTAATCGATACATCGGTATTTCACAAGTGCCACAATAAATAATAACATAAATGATAAAAACACCCTTCAAGAAGATTATCAATCAATCCATTCTCTCAAAATAAGTAAAAATTCAAACATCAATCATCCTCCAACCCCCAAAAATACTCTCTTTTTTGTTATAACCTCACACTTTCTCATGAATGTTGTCTTGATTAATATGCTATGACAATCACCAAATCACAATCTGTATAGAACTAAGGAGCCATCTTTAATGCCAATTTAAAAAGATCAAACTCTTAATGTACAACAATCAGAATTATGGCATGGTAAAAGGGAATTTTATGTTTTTTCAAAAAGTATAGAACGAACATTTAAGCCAGCACAGGTGTTTGTGAAAATAAAGAGAGTCTAAGGAAAATATATGTGCGGCCATAGCCTAGACATACCTGAGCAAATTCATTGGCAGCATTCTTGGTCCTTATGGATATTTTTTCTTGCCTAGCCCTAACATCGACAACTGCTCCACACATCTCATCTCCATGATCAAACTACTCCCCTATGATCGCCAACAGCTGGAAATCAATCACCTAGGTCAGAGGCAATATAGAAATATGCATTTAAAAAAACTGTAACATGATCTCAAAGTATACCGTGTAGAACCAAGATGTACCAGATTTTCCTTTTTGGAAGGTAACTGTCCACTTGCCTCCATTAGGACAGATTGGATCCTCCCATTTAGGCTTAATCTTATTCTTGAAACAGTGAAAATCTGCCCCTACAGCCAATTTGTTTGGATGGCGCATGTTGTTGTGAAGGCTGAAATGGAAAAAAAAGTTAGCGAAATAACATTCAGGATATATCTTAATAATATAATTAGAAAGAACAAAACTTTAAAGTCTACAACATGTTCAAGTTGTTGCTAACTCTTGTTTTCATACTAAGAAAAAATTTCAAACTAAAGTTCAGATTTCTCAAGTATCATTCCAATATGCCACATGCTGAGAGTAAAGACATAAGACAATTCTTTATAACCTACGACATGAACCACTTCGCAATTTTACACTATTAAACTCTATCACTTCATCCACCCCTGTATTTTAAGGCATGAGTTGGCGCACTTTGATGAGCAAAAAGTAATATTGGGACATCAATAACATGGATATCAGAAATGTAATATTCATCAACAACCAAAATTCAATGAATAATTTCTCAAGTAGTGTCACTTAACCAATAGACCTATGATATTGTTCTTGCAAGCAAATCCAATAACCCGGTATTCCGGTAATACGGTTCTTCCAATATCCGAAACGAATGCTCCAATCTATATGAAAGAGCTAAATCCTTCTCTTCCCCCTAAATATTATCATCAACAATATACCAAATGACAGTTGAAAAATTGACGATATTAGACTATTATATCCATAAATATCACAAGAAACCCTCACTAATCCTATCAAATGCCTCAGAAAAATCAAGTTGTTCACATAAACCATTAACCCTGATTCACAAATTCCACATTCCCATTTCTCAATCCAAGCATAATGATCAACATTTAGCTACGCTAATCAAGAAACTAACGCAAGAAATCAAACTAAACAAAATCACACAAGAAAACCTTAGTCACCCACATAACATTTCTCCAAGAAAACGAACTCAAAACCCTAATTCAATCACCCACATCACAAAAAGATTCAAACAAACCAAATTCAAAAAATTCACAATCAAATTAATATAAAAAACTAAGATAAAAAGAGAAACTTCCAGAATTCTTCAACAGTAGAGAAAGTGTAAATGGGTCGAATGAGTTAATAATAAGTTAATCACCTTCCCAACTCGCATTGAAACAAGAGGAACACAAAAACACCTCGCAACTTCAGATGTTTCAAAGTGATGTTCATTCAATAGACAGAATCAAAACCTAAAAATTAGAATTCAAATACGAAATTCAATTTCAGCAAACATTAGAAATTGTTCTCCCTATCACTCTGTTGAACTTCAATTTCAAGTCCAAAAGAATCACCTGGTTGAGATGAGAGAGAAGAATCAAACCCCACAATATCCCGATTAATAACACACCAAAAAAAAAAGAACAATCAACAAAAAATCAAAATAAGAAAAATAACAAAATAAAAAAGAGAGTGAAATTAGGGCTGTTCACATTTACTTAATTTCAGTTCAGTTTAGTTCAGTTCAGCTTCAATTACGTAGTAGTTCAGTTCAGTTCCAATCAGTTCAGTTCAGTTCAGCTCTTAATTTCACTCTCACATAAAATATTCATTTCAGCTTAATTCAGTTCAGTTCAGTTCAGTTCCAATCAGTTCAGTTCAGTTCAGTTCAATTCAGTTCAGTTCAGCTCAGTTCAATATATGAACAGGCCCTTAATTTTAGTTCAGTTCAGTTTAGTTCAGCTCCAATCAGTTCAGTTCAGTTCAGTTCCAATCAGATCAGTCCAGTTCAGTTCAGCTCTTAATTTCCCTCTCACATAAAATATTCATTTCAGCTCAATTCAGTTCAGTTCAGTTCAGTTCCAATCAGTTCAGTTCAGTTCAGCTCCAATCAGTTCAGTTCAGCTCAATTCAGTAAATATGAACAGGCCCTTAGTGTTAGTGAAACAAAAAATGCAATGCAGTTTAAAGTGAAAAATACAAGAGAGTTTTTTATTTTAAAAAAAAATGAAGAAAGAGAAAAGGTGGAAGGTTAAGAAAATTGGCGAAAATATCCAACAGGCAAAAAAAAATCCAACCAAGAAATCAAAACCATGAGCCAAGAGAGTTTCCTAAAAAATAAAAAATAAATAAAAAAAAAAAAAAAAAGAAAAAAAGAAAAAAAAAAAGGTAGGCATAGCATAATGAAGGCAAGAAAGAAGTTTCCCGTAAAAAACGAAGGCATAATGAATCGGAAGGAGGAAATTGCTGAGAAGACATCAATTAGTACTCCTTTTACACAATATGTTTCAGTTTTTTTTTTTTTTAAGTATGTTTGAGTTATTTTGCGTACACTTTATGTTTTTTTGCGTAAATATTGTGTTATTTTGTTACAATAATATGTTATTTATTTCAACTTCAACTCATGCTATTTTTAATTTACATAAAATAACAAGTACTTATTTAAAAATAACATGTATATAAATTGAAATTATAATTTCACATCAAAATAATATTAACAGCGTTAAGTTTTAAGAGAATCGAACACTTCAAGAGGTACTAAATTTCTGGACATGAACACATTTGAGCCCTTAAATAGCTTCAAATCAATTGATTTATTAGAAACCCAGAAAATTGGAAGAAGAAAAGAGGAGAGAGAAAGTGTCTTTGATTTAGAGTTGGAGTAGTGAGAGGAAGAGAGAGTGAGTGAGAGTTAGAGGTTGATTTTTGGAAAATTAGAAGAAGAAAGGAAGAGAAAGTATGTGATTTTGAGTTGGAGTAGCTGAGAGAGGGTGATAGAGAGTGAGTGTGGGAGGAAGATGACTGTGGAAAAGGGTGAAACAACATACTCCCTCCACGTTTTTTAAGTGACACAGTTTGACCGACGCGTAGTTTTAAAAGATTTTATTGACTTTAATAAAATAAGATGTTAGTGGGGTAGGTAGGAGGAGTGAGAAATGATAAAGTAAAAGAATGTGAGAGGAAGTAATTAAAGACCATGAAAGGAGTGAGAAATGATAAAGTAAGAGATAGTGGGGTGAAGATATAATATTAAAATGTAAGGAATTTCTAAAAGAGGAAGTGTGTCACTTAAAAAAACGATCAGTTAAGGAAAGTGTGTCACTTAAAAAAACACGGAGGGAGTACATTTATGTAAAAATAACATATATATAAATTGAAGGAAAATTTGATTTAAATAATCCAACATTTAGCGTATTTATTTTTAATAATCCAACCTTTTGATTATTATACAATAATCCAAGCTTTGGGGGGTGTTCTATTTTATTAGGCCAAACAGGTCACTTACCCTATAATAATAGGTCACCTGCCACGTGTTGCACTATTATTTGTCCAGATATATAAATGGATCAAATTATGGAGATAATTAAGTTCGTACTTTTGAGTCGTCGTTTTACCATAGCTAGAGGTACTAACGATCTTTGGACTAGTAAAATAGGCCAAAGCCCAATCGGACGGATCCTATAAGGTCACACAAAGGGGCTAGATCGAGCATTAGAGGACATCATGGGCCTCATCACTCTAGGTGGCCGGCCATATGGGGATTAAGATGTGGTTTTGGGCTTCGTGCCCTGGTCTAATTATAATGAGATTATAAATAGACTAGGTGTCTAGTTTTGCAAGTACAGAAAAGAAGCAATTAACTGATAAGTGTGATCAAACCGTAATTAGCAAACACGAAACCCAAACCCTCTCATAGTCCTCTCTCTCACACGGCTCTCTATCTCCTCCTCCTAGGCGCCGGTGGTGTGTCGTGGTGGTGGTTCGTGCGGTGGTCGGTTGTCCATAAAGGTGGTGATCGTGGTTTTCCTCAATCACTCGACCATCTAGTATTGGTGGACGGCTCGTTCGAATCTCGTGGACTAAGTAAAGGAGCAACGCTTGGGGCTCTATTCTCTCCCTGATTTGCCTGTCAAATAACTTCGTGGAATTCACGCGTCATAGGTATGATTATGTGTCTTGTGTGTTATGCATGTGATTCTTGGGATTGGTACTTGATTGAATATGATTCATGTTAATTCCGCTGCGTAGTACCTATAAACTCCTACAATTACTACACCAAAATGAGTAGGGAAATGTAGGGAATCCACTATTGCTAAAATGTTGCGCTACTCCCGTAAGGAACAGTAAATGTGTTACTTTGACTAGCTTTAACGATTTAGGGTCTATTTTCTTCACCTTATTTTCAGTTTAGTTCTAATAAGTTTAGTTTCAGTTCTTAATTTCCCTCTCTCATAAAATATTCAGTTCAACTCCAATAAGTTTAGTTCAGTTCATCTCAGCTCAATTCAATCAATTAGAACAGGCCCTGTGGGGTCTTGATTGTTAGATTCATCTCGACTTATATAATTTTAATATCTAAGGTTTATAATTTTTACATATTGGTAACTAATGATATTAACAATTGAAAACATGCATCGACAAGCGTAGAAAGAGAAGTGTTGCAACTATAAAAAAAAAAACAAAGGAAGTATATATTTTCTCCTAGCAACCCCAGCAGGCCACCTTATCCTTTACAACTAGTTACCATTCACGTGACAATTTCCAATTGGTCAATGTTTTATTTTTTTTTTAAAAAAATATTCTGAAAAATAAAATAAAAAATAAAAACTTCTACATCCTATTTAGGGGTAGGGAGATGCAGGTAATCTATCATATTATGGTACCATGTAAAAAGGATTTGTAGAAAAGTTAAATATTATATCATATCATATATAATAATTAATTATTAATATATAGAGGTAAACTTTTAACCAGGTTACAAAAAAAGTTAGTTTAGAATTATATTTGGATAGAATTTTAGGATAAAATTGTTAGTATTAAATTTTTATTTTCGATAAAATACCAATATTTCAGATGCATAAATTGAATTATAATATTATTAAAAAAAATTATAATTCTAAAAAACTATCATATAAATTTATTTTTTATATCATAATATTTTGTATATGAAATAAACTATACTGTCATTTGAATTATAACTTTCTATTCAATAAATTTAAAAGGTTCTCTTATTGACATCTACCTTTAATCCTTTGTATTATATGTCAGTTCATAAGTTAATGTCATCTTGATATATATGTAGTCCATTTTATAAACTGAAATCATCTTAAAATATATATTGTCAATAAAACTACACTAGTTTGCGGCCATTCATTGAAATTAAAAGATACTCTTACTAAGCTACCATTATTTCTCCCTCTGTTCTTATTTTTTTGTCCCATTAATCTATAAGATTTAATATAGTCATATATGTGAGATGTTGGATTCGTTTTTATAATTATGACTCCCTCCGTTTGTATTTGTTAGTCCCATATCCTATTTTAGGCGTTCAATTATATCTACCTGTATTGAATATATTCAATTTTAACTCCTTGTAAATTGAAGGTAGATTGGTTAATAAAATGTGAAAAAAAATAATTGATTGTGGATTGACGTCATGGCTTTAAGACTAAGGAAATTACTCACTTGAATTATGCAATTATGGCTGATGCTAAAAAAATAAAAAAAAAAACTTAAATAAGACAAAACTAATTATGAATTTTTTTTGTACTTTAATGTTAGATTCCAAAAATTCTTATTTTTTGTGATTGGTTCCATATAAAACTATCATATGAAGAATTGAAGACAGGGGGAATATATGATTATTATAGAAATAGAGATATATACATTTTCACACATGTCTTATAGATCGTGAAAGTCAAATGAAGCAAAAAGAAATAGTGACAAAGCTAGTACTATACTTCATTTTATAAATTAATCACACCTTAAAATATAAATATTGTCCTATATCCCAAACTATAGTCATTTGAACTATAGCCTCCGGTCATTCACAGGTTAGAAAGGTACTTCTATTACTCTATTAGCTACCCTTAAAGTTACTGTTATGGCACAGTTTATCAAATATTGTCAATTTAAACAATATATAGTCAATAAAATCAGTAATGTTGTCATTTGAACTTAGCTTTTAGCTACCCTTATATTTATATATTAATATATTTAATTTTTTTTTGGGTGAGAATATTAATATATATATAATATAATGCAATTTATCAATTATTGTCAACTTAATATAAAATATATGGCCACTAAAATCAATAATGTTGTCATTTGAATTATAGCTTTTAGCTTCCCTTATACTCCGTACTATGTAGTGTTGTTTTATCAATTACTGTCAACTTACAAAATATATTGTTCACTAAAATCAATTATGCTGTAAGTTGAACTGTATCTTTTATTTACCCTTATACGGAGTATTATATAATCCCTCCGGCCCCGAATGATAGTCACTTTTAAAGAAAAATTACAGGAATTAAGGAGAATTAAAGAAAGTACATTGAAAAGGTAAATTTACATTGGGTATGTAAAAAAGTAGAGAGAGAAAGTAATTAAAGTACATGGGAAAGTAAAATTCACATGGGAAAGTTAAATTTGCACAAATATTTATGCAAATGTTAGAGAATTTTGGTAAAAAAATAATATTAATGGTACTTGAAAAAAGCAAATGTGACTAACATTTTGGGTCACTAAAAATGGCAAAAGTGACTATCATTCGGGGCCGGAGGGAGTATATATATTGCAGTTTATCAATTACTGTCAACTTATGAAATATATGGTCACTAAAATCAGTATTGTTGTCATTTGAACTACATCTTTTAGCTACCCTTATACGGAGTACTATATATTGCAATTTATCAATTGTTTTCAACTTATAAAATATATAGTCACTAGAATCAGTAATGTTGTCATTTGAATAATAGCTTTCGGTTATTCATTGAAATTAGGCAAATTTGCCAAAAAAAACCTTTTAAATGCACCTTTTTGCGAAAAAAACCTTTTAAAAGCTTTATCGTTAATAAAAACCCGAACTTAAAAAATTTTTGTTCAAACAAACCTAGTATCACTAATTAACTCAATTAACCTCTAATCACTTCTAATTACTCTCTAACACTCACTTAACTATTAAATAATTATATTAATTTATAAATTTTAAAAAATAACAACCACCACCACTCTAACCACCAACCCAGCCACTCCCACCTTCCTTTCTCTCCCTTTCCCCTGGCAGCCACTCCCACCATCGGTGACCCAACTCCACTGCCGCCGACCCTCTTCCCTTTCCCTCTTACCACCTCAAAACGGCCTAACCCCCACTGGAGAAAAAAGGTGATTGGAGATAAAAGGGAGTTAACGACGGGGAAAAGAAAGAGAGGAATAGCAGAGTTGTGATGTTTTTGAAGATGATGCCATTGATGGATCAATCAATTGCGGAGGTGGTGGGTAGGTCATTTGTCAGGGGTTTAGGGAGGGGGAGGGTTGCGGTGGAGTTGGGTCGCTGGTGCCAGGGGAGAGGGGTGGCTGGGCTGGTGGTTAGATTGGTGGTGATATATTTTTTTTTAATTTATAAATGAATTTAATTATAAAATTGTTGAGGGCAGCCCAATAATGCACTGCGTGAATCTCTCTTTAGCCAACATAATCCTGTTTTAATTTTCAAGAAAATGCTGACTTATGATGATGTGCATGATGCTAGTCTCGTTTTACCGCAATCAGATATCGTCAGACATCATTTTTCAAATGTCGGGAAGGTGTTCAACGCTTATGAAATGAACTTTCTTGGATTTCGGAGATTCCGGTTGTTCAAAGGGAACCCTCGGGGAAAGTTAGGCTTCAAAGTGAATGGTCCAAGCTGGTGCAAATTTGTAACATCACATTCTTTAATGGTGGGTGATGCAGTATCGATTTTTTGGGTTGAAGATTTTCAAAGACACATGATTGAGATTGAGAGAGATGTGAATGGGTTGTATAAAAGGGAGGAAGAGATCAAGAAAAGTAATAAAAGGCTCAGGGATGAATTAGAATATTGAGCGTTGGTGGATCTGTTGAGGTTTCTTTAAGTTATTGGAGTCATGTTTTAGAAGTTATTTCAGTGTTCTTCAGTTATTAGAAGTCCGTCACTTTTCTTGTTTCCTGTTGTTAGAAGTTTAAGTCAGAATTCTTGGAGTCAGACATTAGTTATACTAGCTAGTCTCCAAATTAGTGAAAATTCTCAACTCAATATAATATATAAACAAAAATAACTATGTAACATATAACATTTACGTAGTTAGACATAATTTGTTATTTTATAATAATTTCACGTAATTTGTTAATGCATAAATAATTATAATATTGGTTTAATATTTCGTATTTTAATAACTAATTTTATTTCAACAATAATACCGATGGATTATACAAGCTTGAATTAGATATATATAATATTATATAAATATAGGAAAAATTAGATATAATAATCCCAACTTTCATCAATTTTGGTAGAAAAATCTCAACTTTGAATTATACAAGATGAAAGCCCGTGCGATGCATGGTTTTATCATATATAAATCTCAAGAAAATATATTTTCGTATACAATCTAAGTTTTTTTTTTAAAATCATTTGATTTATTTTACTATTTAATAATTTCAAACAAAAAACACATAATTTATTAATCAAAGTGTTATTGCTAATTATTACAAAAGTATATATTTTTTTAATGTAATTTATAATACGACTTTAGTTATTTTTGTTTTGTATTTTATTTGTGGTTGTTAATTATATGACAACTGAATTTTAAAATATGAGTAAATTGTAAATATGATATCTTTCAAAAAAAAAAAATGTTAATATGATATATTATCGGTTACATATTAGGTTAAAATCTCTAATGTGAAAAGAATTTTTTTTTAAAAAATAATTTAAATCCTAAATTATTATTCACTGTTTTTTTTTAAAATAAAAATATTAAATATAATAAAAACATGTATATTATTCATCTTCTATTTCGATAAAATCACCAAATTCATTCACAACCATTTCTTTTCCATCGAATCAATATGGGATAAAACATGTTAGCAAAAATAAAATTTATAAAATTAATCTTTATAGTCTTTTAAAATAAATCCATATATATATTTACCAGGAAGTGAAAAATTGTTGTGAAATTAATCTAAAAATTTAATTGTAAAAAAATCACATCTATGCATTGGAATTTTTTCATCGTCCCCAATAATCCGAACAATAGTATTTTGAAAATTAAATCATTGTTTTGTTGTCACTGACAATGCGTGCGATATTACTTCTTATTTATAACGATTAAAAAGTATCTAGTGATGTAAACTTTTCTTTCAATTAATTTTGGACGAAATTGTACAAAGTTGACTTTAATTGAGGCATGAACCCAATCACCCTATATTTAAAAATAGAAATTAAGTTAATTTGATGACTTGATTATGCTACCTAAATCACAAAAAATTTGTTTAAATCAAGAAATTAATTAATAAAAACTAAAAAGATTTATAAAAATTTAATATATGTAAACGATTTATTAAACTACAATACCTCTTCGTACTTTGATTATTTTCCAATCATTTTTGCTCGAATGTGATTCTCTGATTAAATTAGATCTAAATACATATAAAAACAAAATTCAGTAATCAAATCATAAACATATAAGCATTAAGTATTCCAAATAAACATAATGTAAGCAATATCACAAATATACATATAAACATGGATTTTAAAAATTAAAATAAGAATTACGCAACCATTGATGACCTAAAACTGATACAACTGACACAAAATTAGCTTGATTTGGTTTTGTATTGATATGAAATTTTATTTGTGCTGCAGGATGCGTCAATTTATAGTGGCAGGCATTACAAATTTTAATTTAATTATAATTAAGGAATAATACTTTTTATCATAAACACTATAAGGATTATCTTAGATAAATAAATCTTATGTCTAAAGATGACATTTTTAAAAGATAATTTTTAGTTTTTTAAATAAATTAAATCCTAATAAATCATGATTCGTTGTTTTTACCTACGTGGCAAATTTCTTAAATCTCATTCGTCGCTTTTATTTAGGTGGCAAGTGAATTTTTTAATTCTAAAATAAAATAGAAATCTAGTTTTTGATTGGTAAAAAATATACCTTTGCTTATGTGGCGCGCCGAATTCTCTCCAAAACTGCCTACTTTATTAATATATATTAGATTCTTGGCAGTCGTGGTATATTCTTGGCAGTCGTGGTATATTCCTGGTATATTCTTGGCAGTCGTGGACAAGGCGGTTGAAATGTCAGCACCACATCTCCTTCTGCTTACTGGGTAGATATCAGTTGCGTTAGTTAGTCTGTGTTAGGAACTCAGTTGAGTTAGTTATTCGGTTGTGAATAAATGTGGGTGGCATTTGTCAGTAGGACTGATTTAGTACGAAAATAGATGTAGAAAATAATAATAATAACTGTATCTGAATCAGAGACATTGCAATAATAATAGTGAAGTAACTGATTTAGTACATTTGGCATTTGTGTTTTCGTGTTCATCATCGATTCTTTTTCACATATTTCGTGTTGTAGAAAATTTAAATAATCCTCTACTTCCCTGGATTCTTTATTAACTAGCTAATTGATTTCTTGGTTGTGAAGTAAAAATATGCACTACATAATATAACTCATTTACTCTGTCTTTCTCTGCTATCTTTTTATATAACTTCACTTAGCTTGCAAATTACTCTTTATCCAATGTAGAGATCTTAAACAATGTAACATGCTTCCAATGTTATGATTAAAAAGAAAGTAATTGAGGAACTACTTATTGAATAATTCCATTTATGTTTTGATTTGTATGGAACAGTTGGTAGAAAGCCAAGATTGGCTTAAGCATTTGTTAATTTTGATGTTTTGGTGAAAAATGAGGAAATAAATTTAGTGGCTTTGTGCCTTTTGTCAGACTGCTATGTCAGTCTGTTGCACCCAGGTGATTTTGATACTTGACCGGTTGGGTTTTAAGCTGTAGTTAGTAACACGTGTGAAGCAACACTATCCTTCATTTGGTTTACTTTTTATATTTTTTTTTCCCTAGATTTTCACTGTGAATTAAGGGGAGTAAGTTTACTTTTGGTTTTAGGCATATAATTTGAGTTTGAAGGCCATGTAGAAGAAGTTGTTATGTGTAATATGCATCATACCTTCATTTGCAACACCCTGGCGAGCTTTGTTCTGTCACCTTGGATTTTTTTAAATTTCAACTAAAACGGACTTGAAACTTTGAATCCTTAACAGTACAAAGAGATTTTATTTGTATATTTCTGATTTCTATCTTTTATGGTCAATGTATTAAAAACATCACTCTGTGCCCCATTATTTTCACTTTCCTTTCCATGTTTATCCTCTAATCTTTTTTTTCTTTTTTCCTCCATTATCTTCTTTTTTTCCATTGATGCTTTTGACACCTGATAACACACTCTTTCTATCCATGTCAAACGCATAATCTTCCCCCTTTTTTTTGTGATGATTTTGAGTTATGCGAGCTGTAAATCAACTATTTAAAACTTGAATACCTTTCATCTGCAGGATGGAATGCAGAAGGAGATCTTCCTAAAGCTGGTTGAGAAGTTGGAAGAACATTGCCAGAATGTTCTTATCGGCAGTGAGATAGATTATCGCCAACTTGTTGCTCAGTGCTAGTTACTTCATGCCTATCTTTGCTTTGTGAATTGTCTTGGGCAAATATTAAGTTAAGGTGTTATATTTATTGATCTGTCATTTCTCGACTCAGATATTGTGTGCTAAATTTTGATAGTTAGAAATATCAGTGAAATTATATGGCAGTGTGTTACTGGTTAAAATATAGGGTGTTGAACTGTTGATACTACTGATGGGAATTATTGTTGGCCATACCATCCAATCTTCTAATAAATGTATTTCTAAGCTTACTTGTAATGCTGTTTTGTATAGCTTTGCTTCGCCCTTCCTTAAACATAAGCTGGCCACAACCGAGATCCATGCTATATAATCCTAAGTGGCTTGGTATGCCCCATGCCTATCATTGTTTTTATATGAAATGTTGTTGGAAATTTCCTTAGTTTTTTGGACAGAGAATATCGGCTGCATGCCTTTGTCTGAATATTTAGGCACCCATACAAAGTCAGTGCCTAAAATCAAATGGTGCTTGAGTTTATAATTTTGATCTGAACATCACATGATGATTGACCGCTATGGAAATTAGACTGCAAAACTTCTTAACAAACTTTTAACATGGGTGTAACTTTTGGCTTCTCTTTATATGCTGTCTTCAGGTCATCTGAATGCTAAGTTGTTAAGCTCATTAACAGATGACTAGTCTTCAGGTTATATGAAGTGCATAACTAATTATCATGTTTTATTGTTTTAGTGCTGTAAGTAACTTGGTTAATGCAAGTACTGAAGGGAAATTGAGAACATTTATGTCATGGAACTTGTGAAAATTTCTCTTGTAAAGCATTTTTAGAGTTGATGAACACTGACAGAATATGGCTTTTTTTTTTTTGTCCAGTTTTCAAAGCTTCGCAGGGATGTCTTAACAGAAGGCAGTATGGGTTCTGGTGGTTCACCAAGTGGCATCATATCCATACTATCTGCACAAGAAGAAATGTTTGCCTTCCATCGAGCTGTAAGTGGTTACTTTTTATGCAAATCGTACATAGAGAATCCTCTTGGCTGGTTTTATGTAATTCGAATTGCTGCTTCTTGAAATGTACAATTGAAAATAAAAGTACATTGAAAAAATAAAAGCTCTTTTAAGTACATTGTCGGTGACTTCGATACTCCGACAAGCAGAGGCCGTTTTAAGTACATTTTAAGTAACTTTTCTTTACAAAATCATACTCCGTAATTGAAAAAATAAAAGCTCTTTTAAGTACGTTTCTTTACATATTATAAGCTAATCACACGAACTACATGGATAAATTGGGGAAACGCTCACATTGCATAAACTAGTCAATGTCAATGTAAGACATGTTAGCATAAATTAGTAGTTTTGAAGTCTAAACTCCTGTGAAAAGGGAAAATTCAATTCAATAATACTAAGGTCAGAATTAATATTTACACTCAAGAACATTGATACCATCCAAACAAAATCCAGCAAATAATTACAACAATAAAATACAGCAAATCTAAATTAATGATTGTAGATATATACAAGTAACAAGAAAAAGAAGAGATTTAGATTTAGATTTAGCTTTAGATTGCTGGACGAAACCACATGGGACAACAATAGGAAGAGCGTAAGTGGGTGTTATTCTCCAGCTTCAATGGCCGGATGATATTGTCACCCATTTGAAAAACACCAATGTCATGTCCCGCAAGTTTATCTTTGGTGGCACTAGAACCGAATGTGTAAGTATCTGTAAAGTATATGCAATTGCGTTGGCATCCCATCTCACTTGCACGAACAGACATAGTTGCATTGTTACCCACAAATAGAGCAACATCTTGCAAATCTTTCAACTCTTCCCAACTCCTGTCATCAAACTGAAACTTGTAAACCTTAAAATTAACCGTCTTGTAATGATCAATATCATGTTCATCTTCTCTGACCTTTTCTTCAGCGTTTATTTCCGTGTCAAATTTCCTCAATACCATGAGAAGATCCTGACCAGAATTAACTATGTAGGTAGAGTGATCGAAAAAATTAAGATGTGAATCTGTATGTAGAAATACAGATTGTATATACGGTACGTAACATCCGTACCAACTTAATGCCAGAGGTTTCTTATTCTGAACATCATCAAGGTTTACCAGTGCAATATTGCCACTCTCATCCACGAATACAAGTCCATCGGTACCAAGATTATCCCTACGGTATAATACATCCATAACCCTCCGGAAACCTTCCTGTTTTGGAATTATAATTGGTGTCCACTGTGTGTCCCCGGGCTTGGCAATTGCAGCTTTACGATCGCAATCATATATAAGTACCACCAATAAAGTATCACCTGACACCTTAAGTACAATTGCCCTGTCTATGAAACATGCACGAAGGAATTCAGCAGAATTATCCCAAAGGAAGGGGATTGTACGACGACTAGGGAGATCGAGGCGATCCTTGGTAAGAGGATTGAACAAGTAGATGTTATCATCAATCCCATGAGTTAGTATCCAACCATGAGATGATCCCCAACAATTCCTTCCATATCCTAGATCACACTCGACATTGTAACATCTAACTTTCTCCTGCGTTAAATCCAACAAGCCTCGAGTAGTATTAATATCATCAAACTTGTCTTCAACACTCTCTGCTTCAATCACATTCTCTAAACGATCAGGTTCTAGATAACATATCCATTCATGCTCGGTGATATCCTGGTTGCCATCAGTTAGCATTAGCCACGGCATTTGACAATCCCACTTCTGCTTCAAATTGACTAATTCAGAAGCTTTGCGCCACGAACGACACACACCGGAAAAGGCTAGACCGTCCACGAATGATACTATGTGATTATCGAGTATATTAACCACCAAATCAGTCGGCAGGTCTGCCAGTTAACCTCCATCTTAACTTTTTTCCTGAAAAAAACAAACAAAACACATCAGCAAACATCATCTTAAACAAGCCAACCACATCATAAACTTCAATAACAATTAGAGGATGTACTAATAATGTCAACAATAACAATCATCCAAATTTAATTTACGAGATAGAAACGATTTTGCAGGAAAAAAAACACACAATAATCAGTGAATAATCAACCTATTTCAAACAACAATTTAGATCCACCATAAAAACTACCGACCCCAACATCACAAAATTAATCATCCGATATATAAAATAAAATTATAAATAAATAAATAAATAAGACAAAAATTACAAAGTTTATTAATTGAAAGCTCAATCAAAATTTATGAAAAAACAAACCTGGGATTGAAGATTGCCTCCTCACGAATACGCTTACAGATCAGATTAGATGGCATGATTAATAAGGAAGATAAAGTGAAGAAATTTAATTTGGTTTTTGTTTGTTTGATTAATAAGGAAGATAAAAGTGAAAAACCGAACTCAAAAAAAGTTATCGGTGTTGTCTTCACTTCTGAGTTTCCAATGTCTCAAACTTCCCAACTCTAACTATTTATTAAAAAAAAAAATCGTGACCGCCTATCAAACAATACGCGTTTCATTGTAAATTAGGAAGTAAATTTTTTTGTGTTCAAAAATAGGAAATAAAGTATTTTAACAGATATTAGGAAATAAATCCTTTTAACAAAAATTAGGAAACAAATCCTTTTAGAAAGATATTGGAATAAATCCTTTTAATTTTTTTTTTTATTTTTTTTTTAAAGAAAGTTAGAACAGAAATTAGGAAATAATTTATGGGGAAGATTTGGAGAAAGGAACGAGATGAAGATGGAGGTGACAGAGTGGAGTGTTTGGAATTTTGATAACAACAACTGGGAGCCTGGGAGGAGACAGTCAACTATCCAAAACTGAGTTACATACTTCTAAATTCAAATTAGGTCTTAGAAATTTCATTCTATTTTTTTTTAACTTTTAAGGGATTAATACGTTCTTTCAATAATACTCTATCTGTAATTTTTTGAAAAAAAAAAACCCTAGCCTCCTTTTCTCTCTTCTCTCTCCTAAACCTAGTCTCCATTATCAATTTTTAAGGGGCTTCCATCGGATTTCACCGGTGGAAAGCGCCAATCTTTATTTTCTTTTAAGCCTTTTGTTTTAGGTTACAATAATGTCTCCCTCGAAAGAAAGGGTTTATCTCCTTCGAAAGACAAGGTTTTTTCGATCTCCTTCGAAAGACAAGGTTTTATTTGTGCTTAATTGGTCTCCGGTTGTGCGGGGCTACTATTGATTAGGGCTCGAATTCGGGTTACGGAATCAACACAAGAATTAACTTTCTTACAAAATTGTGAAGCGACGACGGATCCACTCAAAAAGTTGTATGAGACAACGAATCGAGAATATGCCGAATCGTTATATTTATGTATTTGGATTCTTAGCCCTTCCCCGATTAATTCTTGTTTGATTTTGTTAAATTCGTTTTCATTATCGTTCATTGTCAATTGTAGATGCCGTATGGCTTATATTAATGAAATTTAGTGTCCTTTGGGACTTCTTTCAAAAAAAATAAAAAATAATACTCTATCTGTTCGCATTAGTTGCAACAATACTATATTTGGAAAAGTTTCACCATTAGTAATTACTCTTTCCCACTAAGGGTGTGTTCTATTCACTTGATTTTTACTTATCTGATCTTATTTAAACTTATCTGATCTTATTTAAACTTATCTGAACTTATTAACCCTTATTAGAACTTATTTTAATTATAAATTAAACTTGGATAGCCCTGGTTAACCCTTATCAAAATTTATTTATCCTGAACTTATCTTATCTGAACTTATTTACCCTTATCTGAACTTATCAACCCTAAGGTGAAAAGAACAAGGCCTAATCCTACTTTCACGAATATTTAATTATATTTCTCTTTCCTAACAAGTACCAACCCCACCCACACTACTTTTAATTTTTTTATTATCTCTTACGAGCAATATTTTATATTATTAGCCTAGTCTATAATTTCTTTAAACTATAAGCCAAGCCTGCTGTTGCAACTAATGCGAACCGGAGGGAGTAGTCTCCAACTCTCCATCCCCCTAATATAAAATTTGAGAGATAAGGGGTTATTTTTAATCCTTGTCCCATCCTGCTCTATAATCCATGTCTCTTCATTTTATTTTATTCCTCTAAACAAACATGATGTATAAGTACAACAAATTTATTTGGATTAGGCCATTATACTCTAAATTAGCGAAATGTTATCACACCATACGACTTAGAAATGACTTGAGTTAATTATGATCCGTAAATTACTGACTTGAACCGAACCCGGCTCGAACCCTAAAATGACCTTAACTCATTTTAATCCGAAATAAATCTGACCTATTATTCACCCGACCTATTATTGATCTGACTTGAACCCGACAAGATGTATGACTTGACTCAAGCATGACCCAACCCGAACCCGACCCGCATAAGTTACAATATTGGCCCGACCCGAACTAACCCAACTCAAACCCAATCCGTTTATCCAATTTGACACATCTCCCATGGATTAAGTGGAACAAAATTGATCTTCTCAAAAAAAAAAAAAAAAAAAAAATGTTTGAACTCCATTGACACATATTGGACCTTCATAGTCCAGAAAAAAAAAAAAATAAATAAAAGAAAAAAGCTGGTGCACATATATATGAATACAGAACACACTGGGTAGTTGAAATTTCTAGCCAAATTCCCCATTTCGTAACTTTCACACTCAATTAGGAGAGAGAAATCTCCAAACCTAACATTCCGCGCGTTTAATTGGATCATCAATTTCTCAAATTTCCCCCAAATTTGCTTATTCTTCCCCAGTAATTCTTCGATTTCATTGCTTTTGCCCTAGTTTCAATCTTTGTCAGCAATTTTCAATTGATCTTCATGTTTTTGCTGATCAATTTCTGCTCAAGGTTTCTTGATTACGAGTAAAATTCTTGAAATTTCCAGCATTTTGCTAATTTTCGATTCTAGTATGAATGGTTGATTGAGTTCAAAGATGATTGTAGAATTCAATTGAGATGAAAATTTGATTGGAATGGTAAATTAGGAGTGGAAATGAGTTCGCAGAGGCGGTTGGTGACTACTCGTGACTTGGTTGAAGAAGCTAAGAAGCGAATTGTCATTCTTTCGATATGTGTTGTCGGTCTTTCTTACCTCATGTCCTGTAAGTTCACTCAATCTTTGCTATTTCCTGAGTTTTTTCGCTTTCAATTAGCTTCTACTGATTTTGTTGAGTAATTGTCGCTTTTAATCGTAGTTCTATGTTTTACTTGTGTGTTGGGAGTTTGGGACAATGCCGTGATTGTAATTCGTTTCGGGTTTAGGATTACACTGCTTATACTTCGTGCATTTTAGGTATGATTGCATTTTACACCATGTTTCGATAGAGAGAATTGGAGGGAAAGGAAGAGAAGAGAAAAGGAATTCGTTTCGGGTTTAGGATTATACTCGTGCATTTTATGTATGATTGCCTTTTACACTATGTTTGGATAAAGAGAATTGTAGGGAAAGGAAGAGAAGAGAAAAGGAATTCGTTTCGGGTTTAGGATTATCCGGCTTATACTTCGTGCATTTTATGTATGATTGCCTTTAACACTATGCTTCGATAGAGAGAATTGGAGCGAAAGGAAGAGAAGAGAAAACACAGAGGGAAGGGGAAGGAATCGGAAGGATTCATTATCTTTTCCCTGTAATCCCTCCACTGTTGGAGAGGTTTGGAAGGAAAATGAAAGGTCACCTTCCCCCTCACCTCACCTCCCTTTCCGAATTTTGAGTTATTGCATTGGTGATCAAAGTTGACAAGTAATTTGAGAATAGTGGGTATATAGTGATATGATGGAATGGAATACAAATTATTTAAATAATCCACGGATTTTGAATGCGGTATGCCAATTTTAATGGTTTACTAGTTGTCACTAGAAGTGGTTTTGGGAAGAATTGAAATACTCGCGAGAAAATCATCTACTTTGAGATGGAGAAACGTTACTTTATAGTTTGGAAATAGTGATAAGATAAGCCTTTACGTATAAATTCATGGATTGCAGGAAGCAAGATATCTAATTTTTTATGTTTCAATAGAGTTTATCTTAAATGATTTGCTCCATTTATCATTAATTGGGCATTTAATGTTTTTATTGTGTTATATGATGGTCGTATCTTTCGAATTCTCCTTCTATACTTTTACAAGTTATGGTACACGGACGTGGATGTTGTATATAACCTTGACATATCTGACATTTGGATGTGTACATAATGTATTATTTACAACACTTGTACCGTTGTACGGATGACTAACCTAGTTCATAATAAGAACTTAGTAGTGGATGCTGGAAGGTCAAAATGTTATTGCTGTACTAATTAGCAAAGTTGACAAAATCTTCTTGTCATTTTTATGTTTGTAAGCACACTTATAATCTGCTATTAATTGTTTTGCACTCTTAATGAAGTGACAAGCACCTCAGTTTGGGTGAACCTGCCTGCTGCGGCTGTCCTAATCATTATCTTCCGCTATTTTTCATTGGATTTTGAGTCCCGGAGAAAAGAGGCAGCTTACAATAACAGGAATACTGAAAAGAGTACAATTCAGGAGAAGCTTCTTGATGTACCTAAAACTGCTGTTAAGAAGGATCAATGGAGAGGGAAGGTCAATTCCCTTCCTGTTGAGGATGCAATTGACCAATTCACTAGACATATAGTTTCCGAATGGGTCACAGATCTCTGGTATTCCAAACTAACCCCTGATCGGGATGGTCCAGAGGAACTTGTGCAATTAATGAACGGCGTTATAGGAGAAATCGCATACCGTATGAAACATATTAATCTCATTGATCTTCTGATGAGGTATTTACTTGCATTAACACTTTATGTATTCATGTCCGTAAATTTCAATAATAAACTGCAAATAATATAATATTATGTTGCAGGGATGTAATCCACCTGATCTGTAAGCATCTGGAGCTTTTTCGTGTATGCCAAGCAAAGATTAAGAAGAACTTGACGTCACTTTCTTTTAATCAACGGGATATGGAGCTAAAACTAGTCATGGTCGCTGAGGATAAATTACATCCACTTTTATTCTCTACTGAGTCAGAACATAAGGTACTCTTCTCAGTGATGTATGTGTATATCTGGTACCAAAGTATCCAAAAAAGATTCACATAATGTGATAATTGACTATCCATGCAAATAAACCTTGTCTTGTCGACAACTAACATTGAAATATGGACTTGCTGAACCCCATATCGGCTGTGTTGTAATGGATATGGCTTGTAGCAGATGGCTAGAATGGGTCTTGGCTAACAGGGTATGAAATTCTTCGAAGTATTCACATTAATGGACTTAATCCTCTTGCATTTTTTTTCAACATGATATAATTCTTCAAAATATCATGCTTCATAAACTTTATAATATATCTGCAAAACTTTTTGGCCAATACGGACAAAATAATAAATGTAAAGTTGAACTTGTGATGATACGGCGAGTCACTGTTATGTAATAGATGACACGAGCAGGAAGATGTTATCTTTGTTGCGGTGCTATCTGAATTTTTGAAACTGCTGAGTTAATTTCAAAGACTTGTTTCTAGGGGTTTTGTAAGGGTAGGGATAAGAAGTTGTTTTGGCACAATGCTTTCATGACACTTATGTAGTGTGCGCGGTTGGAATCTCACAGGTCTTTTCAAAAGTTTCCTTTTCTTCTGATTTGTTGTGAGATAGAGTCACTTATTTAGTGTCGTCCTGGGCTAGGTGGCTGGGGATTTCAAGACACATTTGATTAGGTAAGTTCAAAGAAATTGGGTTCATCTTTACTTTAATATTTGGGTGCTGTTATTGCCTAGGCAAAAAAATCACTTCCAAGGCAAAGTATCTACGCGCTGCCCGTAATCTTTGAGAATCTAAATATGTCAAACTATTTAATTCCATGAAATACTTTGTTATCTTCTAATAATATTTTGTTGCTGATAACAACTTAATTACTTGATTCTCGCATACACCAAATCAGCAAATGATCTGCATCTCAGCATATACTAAATTACTACATGTATGCACATATGCATTCTAATAATCAATACAAGGAGTATCAAAATTGAATTAAAAATATGAATTGATGATTGCAATAGATATAAAACCAAAACTTCCAACAACTACAATAATGGTCCAACATTTATATAAATATAAATAATAAAAAAAAATAATAAAAAAACCAAAATTGCATTGGATCAGTGATCAATTTAAGGGGGGGGGGGATCAAAGTTTAAATTACAAAGGTTTTAAAAATAGCAGACAATATACATAACTAGTCATCATTCTCCAGAGAAATTTTGCTTATGTTCGAGGAGTTCTATATCATACGATTCATATGCATAACGCGAAACGATATACGAAGTAGTAGTTAGTCAAATGTTAATATTAAACTAAAAGATTAGTATATCATTAAAACTAATAATAACTAAAGGAGTATAAAACCACTTACATGATTAGAAATGAACTAGCCAAACAGCAGCATTAAGATCAATTGAATTTAGTGCACATTCACCATGGGTTGGATAAAAATTATTTGACTCATGTATAGGTACTTGATACTTAAAACGTTTCAATGATGCTTCTGCTATTTTAAATTGTGACGAGTCAATGATGGTGAATAAAATAATTTATTGCGGATTTTAATGAGAATATTTAGTAGTTGGAGTTGGAAAGATTTTAATTGGGATATATAGCTACTAATATGATAGGCAACAAAATATTTCACTGAATCAATTAGTTTGACATATTTAGATTCTCAAATATTATGGGCAGCTGGTAGATAATTTGCCTTGGAAGTGATCTTTTTCGCCTTGACAATATCAACACCCTTATATTTTGTTTAGAGTACAGCTTGTCCTTATTCTTTGCACTATTCACTTTTTCAGATATTACTATAGTATTTATTTCTTATAGTGAAATCTTGTTGAGATGGGGTCCTAGCTAATAAAACTCTATACTTTCATAATTATAGCCATGGCTCTAAATTAGTGTGCAGATAAGGGATGGGAAATATATAGTAATTAAATATATGCAATTTTTACACTTTATTTGTAACTTGTACATGATGCACTGAAAGCAAAATCCCAATGGGTGAAAAAAGAGAAGTTAGAGAGATTAGAGCTGGGATAGATAGACTTGAGGGCAGATTTGAGTCATGTAGTATCATTTACCATGTTATGCTTTATCCTTCTATTCTGGTAAGCCTTTCCGATGTGAAAATTCTCTTGTACAACAGTAACATTATGAATAGTCATTCAATACTCCCCATGAATAAAATTTTCTTGTATATATGTCACTTAAATAGCTGAAGACTAGAGAGAAATGGCACTGCCTTAGTACCTTAGTATACCAAAAATATATACCCACTTGTCCCATTGCATAAGGATTTTGAAATTGATTTCCTACAAAACCTCAATGTTATTCAACTTCTGTTTTAGTTACTGATTACTGTGGAATTGAGGAACATTGTGCCATATGTATTTAAAAAAAAAAATCATATAACTGGTTTTGCAGCGTAGGTAAGGATTTTGAAATTGATTTTCTACCAAACTCTTAATTATTTAGCTTATTTGTAGGCATGTGAAGCTAGTATTTTAAGGGGTTTTCTGTTACTAATTATCGCGAGATTGGGGGGCATTGTGCAAATATACATTCTTTTTGTGGAGTGTGTTGGGGGGTGGGGAGGGGAAGCTGTCCTGCTATGGTTTTTCTCTTTCTTGCATGACGCAAGTCTTTTGTTTTGTTTTTTTTTTTTTTTTTAAATTGAACTTTATTAATAATTTGTGGCTGGATTTGGGATCAAATATGATTTGCCACATGAAGTAAATAAATATATCGTATTAACAGGTTTTGCAGCACATTATGGATGGTCTTTTATCTCTTACTTTCAAACCTGAGGATCTGCAGTGTTCTTTCTTCCGTTATGTTTCTCGAGAGCTTCTTGCTTGTGCTGTATTTCGACCAGTGTTGAATCTGGCCAACCCAAGGTACTGAAGGAATTGAGCAGTTCTAAGATTGTATTTTGTGTTTTATTTTGTTTATATGAGGATTTCTGGTTTGTGTTCCAGCGGTGTGCATCAATCTCTCACAAACATCTCTTTTGCCGGATCTGCACTGTATTGTTTGTTGATGTTAGGTCATATTCTTACTTAATGTTATATTTTTCTTGATGCTGTTGTAGATTCATTAATGAAAGAATTGAACAAGTAGTGATATCCGCGAGAAAGAAAAATGGAGAAGCTGCATCAACAAACAATTCTTCGTTATCAAAGCAAAATGGAGGTACTTCTGATGACTTTTCTCCGTTTCCAGATCCCTCTGTCTCGGGTGTTGAACTTGTTCAGCTTAAGAGCAGTCAGTCTGCAAAGTCTATGGATAAACTTGACAGAGAGAAGGTGCATAGTGAAGAAGACGCCTCTAAGGATCCTTTACTGTCAGTTGATACTCGATCTACTCGTTCTTGGAGTTCTCTGCCTTTAGGCTCTACTGCTGCAGCTGGTAATCATGTTGATCGATCAAGCTCTGGAGGTGAATGGGGTGATATGTTGGATTATTTCTCTCGCAAGAAGAAACAGGCTCTTGCTCCTGAACATTTTGAAAATATGTGGTCAAAAGGGAGAGATTACAATGATAAAGATACTCAAACAGTGAATCATGTTAATCCAGAGTCTTCAATAAGGAGATCTGATGCAGTTAATTCTTCAAAAGCCTATGCGAAACAGAAGGAAAGTGGACGGAATATTGCATCTGCAGAGAGAGGTATGATTCTTCCTGGTTCCAATATGAGGCCCCAGTCTGAAACCATGTACATCCATGCTGATAGTAACATGTTGACTCCACCTCCTCTTACATCTGATGAAGATGATGAGCACAACATGTCTTTAGACGAGACAGATATGGTAAACAGTAGTCAAAGTTCCTCAGGTGATGAAGAAAATAGAGTCACGGGTCTAGATTCTCCAACCACCAAAGTATGGGATGGTAGAACTAATAGGAGTTCTGGTGTCTCTCATATTCACCATCCTCTCGAGGGCTTAGAGGGAAAGAAGGGAAAGGGTAATAGAAGGCAGCACCAAAAATTGCATAGACAACAAAGTGGTCGGAAAAGGTCTAGATTAGGCAGTCAAAAGGTGCCATTGTGGCAAGAGGTTGAGAGGACAAGCTTCTTACCAGGAGATGGACAAGATGTACATCCTTTGAAACCTAACGTGAAAGATGATGACTCTAGTGATGATTATGACATGGAGATTGTGGGTAGACTTCAGAGCGGAACTACTGCTTCTTCGTCTGCTTCATTATTACCTGGAAGCTTTACATCATCTGTTAGCTCCTCACAAACTGCATTCTTAGGTGATACATTTTTCAAGCTGAGATGTGAGGTATTTATGGTGATCACCGGCTTCTTTTTAGGGAATTTTAATTATTAATGTATATACTTTTTGATGGCTATGCATTCTTTACAGGTTTTGGGTGCAAATATTGTTACAAGTAGCTCGAAAACCTTTGCTGTATATTCCATATCAGTCATAGATGCTGAAAGAAACAGTTGGTCGATCAAAAGAAGGTACTTAATACTTTGGATTGTGACATTGTCAACTTTGCAACTCCTTTCATTAGCTAAAATAGTTTGCCTTTGATAGATATCGACATTTTGAGGAGCTACATCGACGTTTGAAAGAATATCCAGAGTATAATCTTCATTTGCCGCCGAAACATTTTCTGTCAACTGGTCTTGATGTGCTTGTAATTCAAGAACGCTGTAAATTGCTTGATCAGTATCTGAAGGTTTTGTGCTCTTTCCTCCTGTACCTTTTTCCTTGTATTCTTCTGTCATTCATAATTTTTTCATTAGCTTGGAGTTTATTGCATAGATTGATTATGCAGATTTGTTACTTGGTTTGTTGTAGTAGTGTTGCTTACCTAGCTGATTGCTATGTGATACAATGTTATCATGCTGGTTGTTGCACCACACTATTTGCGATTATGCCTACATGTTTCGAGCAATAGTTTACGGAGGACTAGCGTTACACTGTCTCTTTACTTAAGCTCCTCTTGCTAAATCACTTTATTTCTAATCTTTTTCTTCCTTTTCCTCTACTTTATAAACGAATATTTTAGTAACTCTTTCATGTTTTTGCTTGTTCCTCAGAAGCTCATGCAGCTTCCAACTATTTCAGGATCGATTGATGTGTGGGATTTCCTAAGTATTGACTCTCAGGTTTGCTATTTCTAAAACTTTGTGTTACAACTTGCCTTTGCTCTGTGTATGAGCTCTTAAAACTTTTGTTGACTGTGCAGACGTACACATTTTCCAGTGCCTTTTCCATCGTTGAGACATTTTCAGGTGAATTATTTCTTTATCAGTAAAGTATATTTGACCTTTTTTTCTTCTCTAGATGTTCAGCAGAAATGAGAAAAGCTTTTGATGTAATAGATTTTCTATTGCTTTTTTTATTTGGTGGTGGGATTTGAGATTTCTCACCTTTCACATCGCACACTCTCATTTAGTCATATTTTTCAATAAAATAATAAAATCATATGTTCCACTGTTGCTGACATGTTTTGACTTGTGACACTATTTACAAACTCTACTTTGACTTGGTGGGGGGATTTATAGATAAGAAAAAACATGGTTATACTTATGTGGGATCTTGCTAGATTTGAGTGGTGATAATAAATGGTCGGGCCTTAGTACAAAATCTTTTGCCAAAACCCGCCAAATAGTGTTGGGCTTATCCGGCTAAAGCGGGCTTTACAGGGTTTTCGGTTAGGCTTGAATACATTTTTAGGGTTTTCGGTCGGGCCATTGTTGATCACCTCTACTAGATTTCTCTCATTGTTTATTTTCAAATAAATTTTTACTTATCAATTTGTAGAGACTTTATGATTGAATTTATGGAATGGAAAAGAACCCTACTTTGTTTTCGTTTAATGTTCCCACTTTCCATTTTGAGGTGTATTTATTTGATGTATCCATTTCATTTTTTTTTCGTAATTTGTGAAACATTTTTTACCGTCCTAATAATCAAATTTGGTTCATGTAGCTGACCCCGCTTATAGGAGTAAGGCTTTGATTGATATTTTACCGTCCTAACCCACAATATTTACACTTTTTCAGACTTTCTTTTACTTTTAGAAAATTTTCTTATACTCTCCCACTTTTCACACTCTTTCTTACTATACTTTACACTTTTTTCTTACACCCACTCATCTTTTCACACTCTTTTACTATATTCACCTTTTTTCTTGCACTGATTAACCTTTTCCAACATTCTCTCTTACTTTATAACCGTTTCCTTATACCCACTCACCACTTTTAGAAACAAGAGTCTAGAGCAGAGGCGGATTATAATGGAGGCTGAACGGGCATAACATTTTGGATAAAAAAATTTAGTTAGTGTAAAGGCCCATTTTTAAAAAAAAATAAATAAAAAAATAAATAAAAAAAACCTAAACTGATTACTTTAGCAGCCTAGATAAGCTAATCTACCATAACTACCCAATTCCCTTTAAAAAGGTACCGACAATCCGAACCCTTTCCCCTCTTTTACTCAACACGTTTTCAATCCTCATCAACACAATTGATAAAGTATTTTCAATTTTAGATAGCAATTCAATTTCTACTTCCAAGAACAAGTGAAAATACCAGGTATTCATTAATATGTACGACTGTAGTCGACTACTTTTTCATATATTTTTATTTTTACATTTTATTGCAATTAAATTTCTATATTATATTGATTAGTTTTGTAGTTTGAGCACGCATTAAAAAAACAAATTGCTAATTTTAGGCGACAGTACGTTATCAAGGTCAATAAATTATCAGTTAAAAATATAGAGTACGTTTTTGCCTTCATTGATATATCGTTTTTTATTTTTCTATTTAATCTATCAATTGACAAGTTGTTTTTAACTTTTGTTTTATACCTGTGATTTGTGTATTATAATGCATTGATGAAGAAATTAGTCACTAATGTATATATGCTTAAGTGCTTAAAGTTAATCACTAGAAATTATTGGCCCTCGAAAGAAAAAATTTCAAGATCCGCCACTGGTCTAGAGTCTAGGGTTACATTTTGGAAAATAGATGGAGTAGTTAGTTCACACTCTTAAAGCAATTTGAAGCATAATCATCCACCCTAATATTTCATACTTTTCTAGACTACTTTTAATTGATGTTGCTATTATGGATTATTTCAGTTAAGCCACAAGAAAACAGTGCGAGTATGTCCTGTCTTGGTGGCCCAAAAGTGAATCTCATACAACCTAGGAGTAATCATGCAGAACCTGATAACAAAGATCAATTACCCCAAAAAAATCCTGTAAAAGAGTTTGGGAAACCTGTGGAGAGTTCAGGTGGAGATTCAGATAACAGAATTCAGAATATTGGAAGAAAGGGGAATGAAGGTGATGAGCGGCAAAATATTGGAAGAGAAGGAGATATGTTTGATGATCCAACGATTCCTATGGAGGTACTGAAAGTTGAACTTACTGAAGTCTTTATTTAATCATCATTAGTTTGTATTGAAAAAACTTGTGTGAAAATCAAGTATGTTGCTGAGGAACACTCGTATCAGTACTATTCACTGGCCTAGTTTGTTCTCCTATTAAGTCTGTGTTCTTTTTTGGGGTTCTTTCATTTCTTTTATTCTTTTCTCTTCTACTTCACTGGTTCACTGACTGACTTCCTTTGATTTCAGTGGGTGCCACCAAATCTGAGTGTCCCCATATTGGATTTGGTAGATACTGTGTTTCAGCTGCAAGAAGGAGCTTGGATCAGGTATTCTAGGAATCTTATAATACTACCTTATTTTACTTTTGGGCCCAAGATTGTACGTTGCTTCATGTGTAAGCATATCCTCTCCTATTTTGTGCTATATGATAGGCGGAAGGCTTTTTGGGTGGCCAAACAAGTGTTGCAGCTAGGGATGGGTGATGCACTTGATGATTGGTTGGTTGAGAAGATCCAGCGTTTACGCAGGGGATCTGTAATTGCTTCAGGGATTAGACGAGTTGAGCAGGTAAGAAGTTTCTTCTTTTTATGGATCATGAACTTACAACATTTGTCTTAGCTTTTTTGAATGTTGCAATGTCTGTAGAATGATGGAAGAGTATTGGTTACAGATGCTTACTAATTCGAGTTCTGATAAGTTATTTCTTTAATTGTGTTCAATGGAATCTCAATGTCATTGTCCTAGTGTTAATTATGCGTGTGATGTAGGGATTCCTTGCCAATGTAGGGCTAAACCACTAATGTTGTGGAGCAGTCTCCTGTTCTTATTGTAGTATGCTGTCTAACAAAAAGTTTAAGATTTTGTATTTTCTGGGATCACTCACTATAATCTCATCACATTATTTTTGATCAATTGGTCTCTCTTAAGTAATAAAAACTGTAAACCATTCTAATGACCACCATCACCTTGCCAGCATTGTGTTTTTTTTTATTGATTAACTCAGAAAATATGATAGTCTTTTGGGGCCAATAGTACTAGTCACCGGAAAGTAGAAGGGTTAGTAATATTAATGATCAGGATTTTACCTGCACTTTCTTTCTGGTTGGCAAGATGGCAACTCCATGGCTGGCATGAGGATTGGATTGTTGTATTCTCAGATTTCTTTGGCAACTCCATGGCTGAAATAATTGCTTGCGAACAAAGGGGGAAATATTGGAACTTGTTTATGTGACATCCCAGTATACTAATAAGGAACTTCTTCCTGGAGTAATGGCTTCCTTGTTTCTGCCTGTTTAATGACAAACCCTCGTAAGATCCTGGGTTCTACACCTATTACTTTGCAATAATTCCATTAGTGCAAGGTTGCAGGCTCTTGCTCCTCCATCTTATATCACTCAATGGGTCAGTCATCCTGTTTTGTGGTGTCTGTTATATGGATTGTGTTTGATTTTAAAATATAGGGATAGGTTCCACCAGCATCCCAGCTTCTTCCTGGGATGTGCTTAACAAGTTCCCTATTAGGTAATTTAATGAGCGTGGCTTACATTGATGCAGTAATTATCTACAGATCATATCATATAACTAATATATAAAGCTAAACTTTTAGCCGGGCGACGAGACAGCGACACTTGGGCGTTCCAACTTTTCGCCAAGTGTCACGCTAGGGCTGTACACCGGTCCATAACCGGACCGGACCTGAATGGACCGGGACCGGACCTGAATTAACAGGTCCGGTTCCGGGTCAGACCTGAACAATCAGGTCCGGTCCGGGTTTGGACTTGAACAGACCCGATTCTTGATTTGCGTTTTTTTTTTCCCTAATAAAAAATCTGCTGGACCTATTATAAAATTAAATACAAAAAAAGAAAAAGTGATTTCAAAAATAAAATAAAATAAATTTTTATAAAAAAACAAGCACCAGCAATCAACATTAAAATTTGAAAGGAAAAAGTAGTAATATTACTCCAGATCTAGGCATAGGAAATTGATACTTCGTAGCCCCTCACAATCTCTTTAACTTGATAAACCATTTAACAATCAAAGGTGGGCTATCACTATATTAAATAGATCTAAATTTCTCGCACAATTTCATATTCCTTTGGCGTGAAACTAGCAGCGGGTATCTGCGAGGACGATGGTTGCTTGTGAATTCATCATACACGCTTGAAGGTGGTTGCTAGCAGGGGTACGCGGCGGCGCTCGTGACCTCTTGGTACTTGATTAGGGTGGTTGCTCGTGAGAATACGAGGGTGGTGTGGTAGATTGGGTGTTGGTGTGGTGGTCTAGTGTGCAGATCTGCTGCGTAAGGGGGTGGGTGTTGGTGTGGTGTCGGCTGAGAGAGAGAGTGAGGAGCGAGTTAGGGTTAGTGGGTTACAAAAATGAAACTGACTTGTTTTCAAATTTGGAACTTTTTTTTTTTAAAATAAAAAAACGAATTTTTACCGGGTTTCAGGTCCAGACCTTAAAACCCCGGGTTTGGACCTGATCCAGACCGGGACCGGAAACCTTGATTTTCTAGGACCGGGACCGGACCTGAATCTACAGGTCCGGGTCAGGTCCGGTCCCAACAGGTTCGGATCAGGTCGGTTTTCAGGTCCGGTCCCGTTTATGTACACCCCTATGTCACGCCACGTAGGATAGAGTTATATAGAATTCAATTTGTAGGATAAAAAAGTTAGTTTAGAATTTTATTTTCAATCAAATTTGGATAGAATTTTATGATAAAACTGTTAATTTAGAGTTTTATTTTCTATAAAGTACTAATATTTCATATGTTCAAATTGAATTATAATTTTATTCAAAAAATAATTCGATTTTAACTCTCATAAATTATCATATAAATTTATTTTTTGTATCATAATTTATTTTTGGAGCCAAGGAATCAATTCAAAATGTACCACATCCATTGTTTATACCTGTCAATCGGGTCGGGTCATGAGTCATTTTGGACAGGATCATTATTTCAGGTTACGAGTCAAGAAATGTTTTTCATCGATATTATTATTATTAGTCATTACATGCCTACTAAATTGTTTAAATCGTGACAAAAACACATCAATTCCTAACTAATTTTGTATCAATATGTTTTAAAATTTGACATATAAATTAAAAATTTATTTTAAAATTCAATAAACAACCCGGGCATCGCACGGGTACAAAACTAGTATATATTAAACCTATTTGGATTGACTAAAGGACTCTTACTTACCTGGACTTCTGAATTTGTAAATATGCTAGTATTCATATGCTACTTCTTATCCTGGCAGTGCATTTTAACAAATTGTGCAAGTCACACAGAGCAGGTACATGCTAGGACAAGCTTATTGTATTTACTGTATTACATTCTATGCAGCTTCTGTATATTATAATATTGCTGACATTGTGTCAAGCTTCTGTGGTGCATTTTTGTCTGAAATCGGATAGAGTGACCTTTTGCTTGTTCACCTGTCTACTGTATAGGCTTATAGCATATATGAAAAGCATCTGCAGTTTGAGTTTTCTGTCTGTGAAATCAGTTAGGGTGAGTTCTCACCTGTTTTCTGTTTTAAGGAGTAGCATATATGAAATGTGTAGGGAGAGTTTTTACTCCTAATTTCCCAGTCACCGACATCAAAATTATTATATGAGGTTCTTGCTCGATGCCAAGTATCATATTAATGGAGACCCATTTCCTCATATGCATGATAAGCTTCTTCCTGTGAATTAAAGGTGTTCCACTGTTTGAATTAGAGGCATTAGAGCAGTGTCTGGTAACGCATGCAAAGCTAATATCATCTTCCCTAATGTCAAATGTATTACATCTGAATATGATGCCACCTAGAAAATAAGGCGGGGCCGTGGGAGCGATAGGAAAACCTTTCTAGTTAAGCATTGAGTGCTTGAGTTTGCCTTGCCATGATTTCTGCTACATACTGAACACCTTTGTTTGTTCTGTCATTATGCATGAGCGATGAGGCAAAATTTTGTTTTACTCGTTTACGGATGAAGCAATCATCAGTGAATTATGTAGTAAGCTCTTTCTCATTCCTTCCCGCTCCATTCTATTAAAAAAGAATGAGTTTAGCTGGGCTTAGAATGTATGTACGATAGTTAGGAGAGAGGGTAGGGTGCCTCAACAAGTGAAAGCAAGGTTATAAGCAATCTCTGGAATGTCCATCCAGAACCACGAGTGCAAACATATCTGAATAAGACTCACAGCCACAGGAAATGTGTCACCTCTCTTTTAAAACAATGGTCATGAGTTACGAATGATTATCCGTCTTCTGATTTACATAGTCTTTATCTGATTTGCTGAAGTTGTCATTGTCACTTTGTCATTAAGTAGATGTTTAACACTTGGAAAACTTGTATGCAGATACTTTGGCCAGATGGAATATTCATCACAAAGCATCCTAATAGACAAAGACCACCTGCCACTGATAGCCCGCCTCAGAATTCTTCTCATGGCCAACTTCCTGATAGGGTTTCATCACCAAAGGCCGAGAATTTTGAGAACAATGCTGAGCTTCAAGAGGAGGAAGCTGATAGACGTGCCAAATTTGTCTATGAGCTAATGATTGGTAAGTTATGTAATAGAAGTGTATGAGCACACCTGGGTGTTATCATGCATTGTGGGATGATCAAAACCTGAATTTTTGTTGCAGATAATGCTCCTGCCGCTGTTGTAAGCATTGTTGGTCGTAAGGAGTATGAACAGTGTGCTAAGGATCTGTATTACTTTCTCCAGGTAACTTATTGTAGTTGGAGAAAACTATTTCTGCCTTGTTAATATTGTCCGTGCTGTACAGTTAATTTTAATCTCCCTTGTATCTTTGGCTGAGTGATCCTCCTCCTACCCTGTATCACGAAGTGCTCATTTTGTTCAGTTAGACCTGAAAAGTGAAAGGTATGACTAAACTAGGCATGACGGTAATGTGTGCATGGAGGCGTGCTAATTTGTATTGCTGTGGACATGGGCATGTATAAAAAAATTAAAAAGACAGTAAAACCTTAATCTGTCTTTGAAGCATGATTTCGTCTGAATGGCTTCAGATTTACTATTTTTCAGTTGGCTACTTTGCAATAAAGTCCCGTCGTCTTGACAATGTGGTTCATTAGTTCGTATGAAAGTTAAAGTCCACCTTTGAAATGCAGAAGGGTGTATATATCAAATAAGTAAATGAATAAAAAATATATCAAGATTAAAAAAAAAAATTAATGGTTGCTGAAGGACACTTCAATTTTACAAGTGGCTATAGATTGCCAGAACTTAGCCTTTCTCCATTCGACTTAGGGAAAGTATGCTCCTTGCTTGTCCTCTGGGAGAAGTGGATGATTTGTGGGTTATCATAGATACTTTGAACCCTAAAATTGGCTTTTTAAGTAGAGAAAGCTGAATGAATGATTAATTGAATTGTTTTGTGGAACCAGTGACTCCCATCTTGGTATCTGGGGTTACTTCCCAGTTCCCACCGTTCCTCAGCTGTCTTGTTGTGGCATGTTGTTAAGCTTTCAGCTTTCTGATGATGTCAATTGTTGTTTTAAGCTATATAATTGGATATTTGAGGGAAACTAAATTTCACTCTAATAAGACGTGTAATAAAATCACTTTCTGATTGTCATTTGGTATTTTGACTTACCTGAGTTACCTCTCCTGTGTGGTACTGCTTGTCCAGTAGATGTTTTTTTTGCTGCTTTTGTGGGGTTTTATTTTGTGAGAAACATTTACTAGTACATATGAGCATTTTATTATGGAATGAATTCTATAAACCATGTGAAATATGTAGCGTCAAGTAGCTGCACAATTAATTGATTTATTAGAATCTTTTTATCATGTTCATATTTCATCAATATGGCAAGAGGACAACTGCAAGCTTTCTGATATTGTTTGTGCTTGGCAGTCATCTGTTTGTTTGAAACAGCTCGTCATGGATCTCCTTCAACTCGTGCTTTTGTATGCATTTCCAGAGCTGGATCATGTTTTTAAGCCGCTACATGAAGAAAAACACAAGTTTGGAGAATTCAAGGCTGCTTGAAAGAGTTGCAAATATCTGCCAAAAACATACCCGTTTGAAATATCTAGAATGTCTGTAACATGTGTAAATCTTGACAGCACAGAGTGAGTCCCTAGTTCTTTCATTGATCGGACTGCTGAGTTCTGTAAATTTTGAGGATGTTTCAGATGAACCACAGAAATTTCCATTTACCCCCACAATGTAAGTGAAAGCCACTGATTAAAGCACTGAATTGTGCTTAAAAAGTGTAATGTAAATTTTGAAAATGTTTCAGATACATTGTCAGAAACCTTGCAGATCACTAGATTCAGTTCCTGCTCCTATATGGGATTCATTTCCTCCTTATTGCTGGACAAATTTTTAAATGTGCTAAACCAAACGTCGATGTTTTTGTTTTAAAGATCCCATAGGTGATAACAATACTCCTACTCGAATATAATTGTTCGCCGGACAAGCCATTGATGGAGAAGTGAATGACACAATAACAGCTAGTACACCTTTCCCCATTGGAATACAAGAATTACAAAGTACATAACAGCTCAATCCATTGGAATACAAGAATTACAAGTACATAACAGCTCAATATGGTGATAAAAAATAATGGCTAGTACTCGCCAAATTGTTCACTTTATATGAGGTGATTTATGCGAATATCATATTGTGACAAATGGTAGCAAGTTACACTACCTAAAAATTAGTATTATTTCTAAGGGAAAAAAAAGAAAAAAAAAAAAATTAAAGTTTGATACATAAGAAAGATATAGATGATGTGTGTACACGGCCTACCACGTAAGAGCCACATGAACCAGCCGTGGTTTGCGGTCAGCTTCTTTATAAATCATTTTCATCATCCAAAATAAATGATTACAATTTTTGTTAATCTTTGTAGATTTCCCTACCTTATAAAAAGTAGAAACTTACTCTTATGAATAGTGTAATGCCAATTATACCCTTTAAAATGTGCATTTACATATATACCCTCATTAATATGTACAAGTTTTTTTAATGAATAGTGTTTGGACAATTATACCCTCTGAAATATTTAATTACGTACTTATTTGCTTTCATGCATTAATGTTAGTTGTCTTGGATATTTATACTCATAAACATAGTTGTGTACATATTTTTTTGTCACTAATTTTGCCAAAAACTAAATTTGTGCTTTTAAGACCAAGCCGAAAGAGTAACTAGATATGACTAGCTATGCGCGCGCATCGCGCGCGTTAGCTGCCCTAGTTATATAGAAACGTCCCCATTTTAGTTGGTTAGGATTTATTATTGTCTCCTTTGGTAAGTCGAGGAAATGAAGATGAATTTGGTGTCAATTATTAAATCACTTGCTTTGTTGTCTTAGTTAGAGATGGAAATAGACCTGACTTGGTATAAGCCCGTCATAAGCCCAACACAACACAAAAGGAATGTTGCTAGATTATGGCCTAATTTCAACTCGCTTATTTTATTATACATTTACTTATTAATAATAAAATAAAAAAATTATACAAAAAAATAAGTGGTTTGCTGGCCGGCGTTGCATGCGGGACATGTTGTGCACGAGCCATCATTAGAGCACAAATATTTCATGGCTCATTCTAGACACGAGTCACTTAAGCACGAGACAAGTTGACCTAACACGTGGACCTACATGGCATGGCCCATGCCCATCTTTGGTGTTAACCATAGAGAAGCCAATAATGTATATGAAATTAAAAATTATTTTAGCTTACTACCTCTAATGTTTCCTATTGATTTTCTTACATAGTATTTATTTTATCGGCGCATATCGTTATAAAATGTTATATATATATATATATATATATATATATATATATATATATATATATATATATATATATTTATATTTATCTCTTGCTTTAGGAAAACATAGACTTCATTTAGCTCGCCTTGTTTTCACTGATTTAAAAAAATTGAATAAAATTTGTCAATGGTATATAGCAAAATATATGAGACATATTGAGGTTAAAATAAATTCTAGTAAGTTAATACGAGTGAAAATCAAATAAACAGGAATATGCCCTTAGGATGTGTTTTTTCACTTGAATTTAATTAAATTTTTTAGGCCTAATTGATCATGATAGAAATAGATTTAATAGACCTAACTAAAATTGATTTAAATATAAAATAAATTTTAATTTTAAATTTAAAATTGTCGTCGGAGGCCTAAAGGCAACATAATTAAATTAGATTGAATTGCTTATCTTTAGAAATTAAGGGGTGACATTGAAAGACATTCTTGTGGAATTTGTGGAAATCTAATCTTTGAGAAAGCAAAATTTAAATTCCTCTGCATGTGCATGAACCAAAACATGATCGAGACTAGTGTTCCTCACTATTCGTAGTCCATCAACATCTACTGACCCAACCATTATGACTTCACCCCCACAATCAATTCTTAGCCCATCAACCATAGTCATTGGCCAACTTGGCATTGGGGCAATTGAATTTTATGGCCAACGCACGTCTCAACCCCTTAATTTTATAAATATTTTCTATACTCCACAATTTATATAATTATATTATTAATATAATATATGTTACAATTATCTACACAACACATTATAGAAACAAGATAAATATTTTGTGGACCATTTTATAGAAACATTACCACTTAATATAATATGTACATGTATAGTAGAATGAACTTTATTCACATGTAAGTTGGCCAACTTGTGAAATTGAAATTAACTAAACCATGTGTTTATAGTCAACCAGAACATTTAGGAAAAAAAAAATTTATTACCCCAAAGTTTAATGTCCCATATAAACATCATTCTTAGTCTTGACATTTAGGACAATACTTTATGAATGATGCGAAATTTCTCCATTTATCGTAACTTATCTTATCCTTATAATAATTCTCTTTTACTTGTATAATAATTCTCTTTTACTTGTACTATAAAATCTTGAATTACTTTTTAATTTTTAAAATAGAAATTAAGACTAGTGATACAAACTAACTTTGATCGATACGAAATTAATTACAATTTATTGTAAATTTTAGTGTGTTTTATTCATCTTAAATCCAATTATTAAGGATTTCAAATCTTAGCTTATTAGGCTTAAATAAAATTGACTTAATCGAATTTAGTTCTCTTACCTTAAACTTGAATTTGAGCTTATCATATTATGTTTTTCTTATTGCCACAAAACGTAACTATTTGAATATATCAAAATTATTATTCATAAATTAAACTTAGTCTAATTTGTCTAAACTTGTTAGCCTTGAAATCAAATTAAATATCCTCCAATTTTATTAAAATATATAAAACAAAATAAAAAAAATTAGTAATCATCCTAACTCCTAAGCTAGTTTAACTATGATGCCAATTTCATTGATAGGTATGTAGTGTGTACCTTTTTTTTACTTGAGGAGGTTGATGTTAAAATCCCATGATTTGTGAGGTTTTGACTAAATAGTATCTTGGGTGATTAGTATTATTGGTTTTATATTTAGAACTCTTATAAGATCAAGGGTGATTTTGAAAACAATACCAATGTTTTATCATACACATCACTGAAAGTCTTTATACATATGTGATTTTTCTTCGATTTCCGAGTTTTCACGAAAAAACTATTTAGTGTCACTTTATTGTTATTTCTTATGTATATTTTCCATTAACATAATTAGGAATCCACGGTCCCATCATTATTCTTCCAATCAAACTGATTCCGGTCTAATCCAATCCGATTTCAGATTTGTGCAAGTCACATTATCCTAAAAGAAGAAAGCATAAAAGTTGCATACATTTGTGGCTTCAATATTCAAATAATCAACAAAGCTTGCGTTTTCAAAGCTCCACATTTAGTTATCCATGTGTCTTTCTTGTCATGGGACCAAAAACATAGGGGGAGGCAGACTGAATATTTTTGACCCAACTTCAAATACTTGTTTGTTTAAGGATGGTCCCAGGTGAAATTGCTCTTCACAAGCCCTTGTTTGTAAGTATATATGCCCTACACTTTGTTTTAGATGGACCCTAAAAACCAAAAGACAAGCAATTGCATCCTCATGTTTTTGCCCTTAAAACAAAGGGCAAAAACGGTGCAAAGAGGACCCTACTTAAAGGATCCAAGGCTAAGTGAAGGAGCATAGAAATTTAATGCAAATTCAATTCAGTTCAAACCAACTCCCCCCCATGTGCATTAATTTTTGATTTCTAATGTTTGTTTGTCAGTGTAGATTCAATGGCATATTGGTATGGAATATTATGTTTGTTGCATCAAGTGTCTTTCATGTTTCTAACTTACTATGTAGGTTCCTTAATAAGAGTGAAGTTAAACCGAATTGCATATTGACTTATTGATTATTCGTGTATCTAGAGGCAGTGGAAATAAGCACAAATATGGACGTCCGAGGTCCTTACTCAATAATTTAGCAGCATTATTAGAGATAGGTGTGGCTATTCTATGTTTTATTTGTCATTACTCCCTCCGTGTTTTTTTTAAGTGATACATATTGACCGGCACATAGTTTTAGGCAATTTAATTGACTTAAATAAAATAAGAGATAAGTGGGGTAGTAAAGAAAGATAGTGGGGTTAATAGTTTATTGAAAAGTAATAATAAGTAATATATGTGAGAGAAAAAATATAATAAAAAAGTAGTAGTGGGTTTGGGTGGGGACCATGAGAGGAGAGAGATAGTAATAAAAAGTAATATATATTTTGTTTGTCATTCCTAACCCAAACCCGATGAGTGACATTTCACCGCCATTTGTCTGGTTGCGTATCGCATCTGAGAATTGCTTAGCCTAACCCTAAACTGATTTAATTTTAAACCATTTAAGCCCATACTCGTTTACCAATCAATCTGATTTATGTGAATCATAACTTTTATGAAAATCTTGTATATTTTTGAATATGTTTTGAAATAAGATTTCCAACGAATAAGCCCAAAATTGATTTAAAACGAATAAAATATGAGCTAAAAAATAAGCCCGATCCAAAACTAACAACCTTGCACTGTTTCGTGCAGGTCTTAAACTCTAACAAATAATTTTACCTAATTCCAATTGGATTAGAAAGTAGACTTCTATATCTTTCTAGTGATATTTCATATGTAAACATGCCTTATTACGAGTTACATATCAAAAGTTATACAAGTTTGAAAATCACATGAAAATTTCCTAAATGTCATGCCACATTGCCATCGGCAATTTTGTTGTGTCACAAAAATTTTCTGCCTTTTTTTTCTTCCGCAATCTAACTTATAAGTACGAAACCTCTTCTAAGATTTCGGGCACCAAATTAGACGCAAAAATAGCTCTATTTTACATATTTAATACTCCCAATCATTTCTCCTTCAAGCAATTTGAAAAGATGCTGTAATACTATACTTTATTTAGTTTAATTCTTTTCATTCAATTTATATTCTTTTGAACTTACTAACGTTTAGTTTAATTTACGATGTAGCAATTTAAAGGGAGTACGCTTGAAATGTAAGTAATTTTTTATTAGCTTTTGTCTAACAATTTTTGTTGTATAATTTATTTATTTTGATCACATTTTGCATGTGTAATCAAGAATCATAATTGAAAATCATGAGTAATAAGATAATTTGAACAATCGGGTTAGCTTTCCTTTTAAGCTAGTGTGAACTTCATTATTGGTTACAATGTTTAAAATTATGTAAGCATTAATATTCAACCAACCTAGTAATTTTTAGTTTAGAGTAAAATTAACTTTGATTGTATATTGATTGAATCGCAAAATAATAATACTTGTCACAATAAGATCAAGTAGAGGCTAATCGTACCTTTATCCTTGAACCTTCAGTCGTGGTTCATTACCATATGGAGTAAATAATCTCATGGAATATGAATGGCATGTAACCTCATTGTTTGCCTACTCGACTCAATCAACCCTAATTCTAGCTTATTATCATTATTACTACTTATAATAGACAACCACGCACTGTAAAAAACAAGTGTAATCAATTTAGTTAATTGAAGTTAGTACCTAGCTAATGCTAATCTCAATTACACACGATCTATAATTTGTTGGGCTATGGACCTATTAGCTGCATATATATAATCAGCAAATCTAATGGGAGTAATTAAATTAACAAGAGGTGTGTTAATTAAGTAACGAAGTAACTGTATTAACTACGGCACATCTTTTTGTAAATTCTTGAAATTGTTGCTAGGATCTTACCACATGTATTCTCTTAATTGAACGAACATTATTGCAAGTATGACAATATTTGTTGATCCTTAGCATTAATTTAATTATGAGATTTAATCAAGTTTCTAACAAACCATATTTTAATTTCTTTGTTTTGGAGTATTGAATTAATCAACTTGTAATTACCGACACTTAATACTCGGAGATTAACCACCGATAGTAGTTGACTATATATATGTGATTATGGACTTTATGGTAAATGACAAAAATATGTTGCAAATTGTGTTGCACATTTTGTGCTCTTACGGAACCTTTGGTTTTTTGTCCTTTCCACTTATACATTTGATAATTTGAAAAATAATTGTATGTACATATAATCCCTGATTTTTAGATCTTAAGTGGTTCATTTATTGGATTTTGAATAACTTGAGTGTCTTACTAGGGGTGTGCTCAATCTTGCTATTTGATTTCCATGTACTTGAACTTAGTTTAATTTATTGAAATGAATTGGACATCAATGATTCTTACGAGCGTATAAGATGTTATTTGTACTTACTACAGAGTCATTTTAGAAAAATCGAATCCGATCAAATCAAATTTTTTTTTTAAAAAAATATATTAGTTATACAATTCACATGTGAGGAAGAGTGTTGAGTCTATGCAAACTCACATATGAGTGAATGTATTGTCTAATATAATATTAAAAGAGTGTAAAAGTGAAAATTATTGAGATCATGGGATTAATTATGTCCACTTAATAAGGCTAAAGGGCTAATCCCCTTTTTGTCATATGGAGTTGAGGTGAAACCTCCTTGGTCGTAAAAAGTTCTTATGGCGGATGTGGCCTAGGTCCGTTTATCAATATACGTTTATCATACTTGTATCTTAAAACATTCATACAAATTTCATATTAGATGTTTTTAGATTTCTTAGTGTATATTTCCAACACATTATTATTTCATAATTTTACTAGCTACTCCGTAGTTACTAATAGATAATTGAATATGAATGGTCAAAATTTTGCATTATTAACAAGTGTATTCGTCAATTATATATTATATTTATCTTGTACTAGATTTATTAAGAGATGCCAAAAAACCACAACTCTTCGAAAAATAAAACGTAAACTCTTGAATTTGATTAAGACTTCTGATTTCTCAAAAAAGTTTATATATCCAATTCAACCCTTCTCTTAAAAAAAAAATTCTTTAGTTTGTAAGATATATTGTATTATTTGTATATCATCTCATTTTATTGTAAAATGAACAATATAATTTATTATATCAAATTTCTTGTGCATGCATATTTCTGTACTTATAATTAAAGCCTGAACGATGCATGATCAAAGAAAGATCTTCTTAATTTATTGCCACAATTTAAGCTATGCACGTTAAGAGAGATCGAGTAGATGTTGGCCTTTCTTGCATTTTCTTCTACGATTGATCTTACAGATTAAAAGGGACACTGCTTCTGTTGTAACACATGTGGTTATGATTATATTATGAATGCATAAAAATTATACTATCGAGAATATTTGAAAATGTAATCAATTTCAAACACCAGCATGTACGAAATGTACCTTCATTAGTTCAATATACTACATAGGTCCTTTCCTACTAATTTCTAAACACGTAGTCATATAAATGAAGTATAGAATATTATTACACATGTATTTAATTAAGTACTACCTAGTAGTATTTGGTATAAAATAAAGTCAATAATAGTGTTTGACATGACACTACACGACATAACCTAGTATGATAACAAACTCAAAGCTATTAAGCTAACACAATATGAGTACCACTAAATTATTGTGCAATAACACGAAGTTGATAAGACACAAAACCAACCAGTTTATCACTCAGATCGTCTTGATCAGCTCATCATATAGACTCATAGTATGTGTTTATCCTACATTATACGTAGTTTTGTACTACAAGAGCGAATAGAACACAACGCTACATAGCACAGTTGCCAACTCTATTTAAAAAAACATACATCAATACATGCATTGATAAATTCATCATATCTTCTTTCTTTTGACTAAAAGAATCGAAGTTACTTCAGCTACTCCCTTGGTTCCATATTTACATATTTCGTGTTACCTTGTAACTTTGTAACTAAACTACACTGTTGTGCTTGTGTGCAGTTGTGCACATATTGTTACGCAAGGCTCAAAAGACTAAATGTTACGAGTACCTTTTTAAAAAGGACTTAAGAGCTTTTTTTCTAATTACAGTATATAAAAAAAACCATGAGCGCACTTTATTTTAAGTCATCCATACATCCCTACATGGCTACACTTAACCAGCTAAGGTCCTGTTCTTTTGAGCTTCTGGGCAGAGCAGATTTCAGTAGAGCAGAGTAGGACTAAACTTCTACACACTACGGGATAAAGTAGAGCAAAGCAGGACAGTGCAGAATAGTTACGATTTTAGCAGAGCAGAACAGCTCTAAAGAACAAGGCTCAAATTAGTTGATATTCACTTGTACCAATTGAGGATGTGAAACTCCATACATCATATGAACACAATAAAAGTTACAGAAGAGACAATTTACGGCATGGGAGCAATGCAAGGCGCTAATTAAGCACATAATTACATTTCTTACGAGACCAGAATTCGACATTTGACTGTGTATAAGCTAGACAAGTGGACACATGCATTATTATTTAGTTTTTTTTTTTTATTTTTTTTATTTGTATTAATTATTTATATATATATATTAATATTTTATATTTGTATGCTGAAAAAAGGTAGTTCACGGATTAGTCGGTCCAAGAAATATTTTAGAAGATGCTCTCCTTTTGACTCTGGGTCGGACACACCTTTTTTAACGTAGACCTATTCTTTTTTATTTTACCTTTCTTTTCTCTTCATTTAACTACCACTAACTACTTTTTATGAAATAAATTAAATTTCAACTAACTATATTTATTTTTATAACAAAATCTACTAGGCTACCACTAACTATTGTACTACACTACTACGCTACGTTCATCAGTTTGAATTTGGTTAAAGTATTTACATATATATAGACTTAGGGCCTGTTCTCTTACATTGAAATTCAATTCAGTTCAGTTCTGTTCAATTCAGTTCAGTTCAGTTCAGCACAATTCAGTTCAGTTCAGTTCAGCTCCTAATTTCCTTCTCTTATAAAATATTCAGTTTAGTTCAGTTTAGTTCAGTTCAGCTGAATTCAGTTCAGTTCAGCTGAATTCAGTCAATGAGAACAGACCCTTACCACATGAATATGAATATAGTTTGGGATAAAACCGATAAATCAAAGTCATGCGGCTCATGCCATAATTAAACTTAAAGCTATGTGTATGCAAAGTTTTGAGTCATAATGTTGTCTAATTTAGTCTAAAAGGAATGATGATATGAACTAAAGACTTGGTTTTGAGTCACATATGTTGGCTCTAATATTTTCTTGCTTACTACATGCCTACAAGGTATCCATTAGTTAAATCTTTTTATCGGATTTTAAACTTTAACAATAATGTGCATAGAGTAATAAAGCTTGAATATGCAGCCTTTATGGCTAAAGAAAAGAAAGTTTAAAATCTACTTCATCACATGGTTGATGGTTATACGTCATTCTTTCACAAATAAGCAATAATAGTAGATACAAAGTATTTATTTGTACGTCATAATAGAAGTATTAGGAAAACAAACCAATTACGACATAAACACAGTACACAATACACTGAGATATTATCGTCTAATTCAACTCTTTCCCTAGACGTTTGTGTATACCTTAACACAACCTCATATTACTTTTTGAGCTACAACCGACATGCTTAATGTTTTGCGATATGAGGTATTAAGTTATACATAGAAGTCAGTAAAAGAAATGAACATTTACTATTTTAATTTGTTAGGCTTATACATTAGTCTAGCATTGAATTGGACCCATATTTTATGGTAACTCCAAAGATCTTAATCTAAAGTGACATATTTAAAGATGTCACAGAGTTTGAGCACCGATAGATGATGGGGTTTAATGGTTATCAACTTATCGTTGTTGCACAAGTTGAATACTTTAGTATTTGGACTGCCTCACCGTCAATTTATTAACCTCAAATTTTTCGCCTGCAATTTTTTTGCGCAAACTTAGGAATAAGGTGACGGAATTGAACTATATACGGCCATGTACATTCCCATTTTGCTGCACGAATTGGTATCAAAACTACATGCTAACAATTAACAATTTCATTTGTCCAATTATATTGATTGGTGCTTCCGTCGATCTCTTAGTCTTAGCTTCCCCAGGTTTAGGGGTTCGATATAAGTTAATTCTAAAGGAAAACCGTAATGGATAAGTGATATCGTGCACGACGTAAAAATATGTTGCTTTAGTTTTACGTACGTTCTCAGGATTTATGACAATTAATATTACAATATTACTCTTTATTTATCACAAAAACTCATTAATTCAAATTCAAATTAGGGGGAAAAAAGTTCAAACCGAAATTGAAACATATCATAAGATTCATGTTATTAGATCACCTTTTTGATTTTTTTATATAGCTTTTTACTTTTTTGATCTTGTTGTTGTTGCTTTTAACATCATATCTTAGAACTTTATTATTATGGGACTCAATCTTAAGCAATCCTTGTCCCTTGAGCATTTATTATTGTCACATCATTAGGTATACTTCAATTTCAATAATAATAATAACAATAATAATAATAATAATAATAATATCAAATTGCTACAAAATTAACAATCAAATTACAAATTGAACCTTTATCCATAGATTAAGGGACTGTTCTCTTAACTCAAAAAAAAAAAAAAAGGGACTGTTCTCTTTAGATTAATTTCAGTTCAGTTTAGTTCAGTTTCAATAAGTTCAGTTCAATTCAGTTTTTAATTTCCTTCTCTCATAAAATATTCAATTCAGTTCACTTCAGTTCAGCTCCAATAAATTCAGTCCAATTCAGCTCATTTCAGAAAATCAGAACAGCCCTAAGTCTCCTAAAAATTTAGATTCTTTAACAACTAACACAAAAAAGAAAATAGAAATGAGAGGAAAAAAAAAACAATAGAGACAGTTTACAAATTACAAAGTGCATGTGCAAGTAGGACCCTGGACCAGAAAACTGACGTTAAGCAGTTTGGCCTGGTAAGTCTACTTAAGACAACTTCCATGTGCAAGATTCAACCTTGCTAAAACAAATCCCTTTATTTAACTAAACTAAATCATTAAATAAACAAGATTACTAGCACACAAATTTTTTTATATTTTTTAGGTTGGCTTACTCTTCAATTTAGGTATTTAACTTACCACTTTATTATTTTTCCTCAATTTAAGTTGGTGCTATTTTTTAATCAATTAATTGATGGTGATTTTGTCATTTTGTAATAGGTTAGTTAATCACTACCCCACATAACCTATAGCCTTGAGGTTTCTATATAAGTAAAACCTTTTACCACTTCCTTACCACAAAGCAAAGCAAATAGCTTTCTAGTCATTTTCTTTCAAACTCTCCCTTCTCTTTTTTCCCTCTCCCTCCCAAAACTAAAACTCTTACACTAAGAATATATGGCTTCTCCTACCATGTTGGCCTCTTCCCTCTTCGTCTTTGTCATTAATATATGCCTTCGCGGTGTCTACGGTGACGCCGGTTGGACGAATGCCCATGCCACATTTTACGGTGGAGGTGACGCTTCTGGCACAATGGGTAAGTTCACATATATATTGTCTATACATTAGACGTTTAGCATTATGTTACATACTCATATACACAAGTTATTTACCAACATTCATAACCAATGCTGTTGTTCAGAATTAATTGTCACATTGTCGTTAGTTGACAGTTGACTACTGTTATGTTCATGCACATGTCTTAAGAAGTTATTAGTCACAAAAAGTCACCAAAACTGACAAATAAATTAGGGTTACAATAAAAACAAGTAACGATGCATTGACATTGTAAAACCAATACAATATGACATGCAATAGTTTTTACTAGTAATTAGTAAATGTAGACACTGTACAGATTTTTACTACTGCAACAGTTAATTTGGGACAGAGGGAGTACGTATAGTTTATATTTATATGTATCTAATTAGTTAACGTAACGAAAATGCAGGGGGAGCATGTGGATATGGAAACTTGTACAGCCAAGGGTACGGGACTAGCACGGCGGCACTAAGTACCGCGTTATTTAACAGTGGAATGAGTTGTGGAGCTTGCTACGAACTAAAATGCAATGACGACCCAAAATGGTGTGTAGCAGGGAGTATTATAGTGACTGCTACCAATTTTTGCCCACCAAATTATGCATTGTCTAATGATAATGGTGGATGGTGCAACCCTCCTCTACAACATTTTGATTTGGCTGAGCCTTCTTACTTGAAAATTGCTCAATATCGTGCTGGAATTGTTCCAGTCTCTTTTAGAAGGTACAATCTTTATTTATATTTTGCTTATGTACTCACTATTTTTATTTAATTGATATGATTGAAATCTTTTCATGAGATAAAAATTTGAAGTAATAAAAACAAAAAGGATCAGAAAGAGTACTAATAATGCGGAGTATTTTTCTTTAATATTTCAATTGATAAATGTTACGTAGTAAATGTTTCTTGAAAAAGGGGGCTACACTCATATGATTAAGTTGAATTTGGGATGCAAGTAGCCAAGTAGGGATTAGGAACATTCTTGTAAAATGAAAACAAAAAATTTGAAAAGAAAAGTAATGAAAATGACCCTTAGGCCCTTTTTTCTTCATTAGATTTTTAATGACCTTTTTTAATTAACCAATTATTATTGATTATACTAATACTACGTAGATCGTTATTGATGAGTGGCTTAAAGGAAATTCATTAAATAAACATTAATCATTTATAAACATTTTATACCAACAAAATACGGAGTAATTTTTACTGATTAAAACTAATTTTTATTGAAATTTGTTATTATGACTAGTCGCCCAAATAGGGTAATATTTGGTATTTAAATATGCATAAAGGGTTATTTAAGCCAATTGTTTCTTGGGGTATATAATTCTAGTAATCTAATATGGTATGCTATAAATTTTCAGGGTACCTTGTGTAAGAAAGGGAGGAATAAGGTTCACAATCAATGGACACTCCTACTTCAACTTGGTCCTAATCACTAATGTTGCCGGTGCCGGTGACGTCCACTCGGTGTCGATCAAGGGTTCGAAAACCGGGTGGCAACCCATGTCAAGGAATTGGGGCCAAAATTGGCAAAGCAATTCTCTATTAAATGGGCAAAGCCTCTCATTCCAAGTTACTTCTAGTGATGGAAGGACTATTACTAGTAACAACATTGTTCCTGGCAATTGGCAATTTGGTCAAACTTTTGAAGGAGGACAATTCTAACTTCAAAAAAGAAAAGGCCAACAAAAATTCCAAGGAAATGATATAATTTCCTAGGAAAATTTTCTTCAGGAAATTAGGAAGAGAATCTTAGAATTAAAAGGAGGCTTTTTTCTCCTTAATAGATTATGGCCAATATTTTTGCTGTGGTGCCTATACTAGCACCCGCTAATGGCCATTTTCTTTATAAATAGTGATACATAGGCTCTTGTGTTTTTTAAATTTTGGGAGTCTTTATAAGGAATGATGTTTTTGTTGCCTGATTTTAATGGGCAAAAACATCAGTTCTTTTTTACTCGCAACATCTTGATTTTAACAGGCGTTGTAATTCTGTTTTACATCCTGTAGTATGAATTTTTATCAAGGTAATACGAAAATCTTTCAGTTCAGCTGGCTTCTTCTAATCTCTTTATTTGTATGTGTTTTGTGTTGAACGCTAATATAGTTTGTATTTTTTGTTCAAAGCATATGTAAAAAAAAAAAAAAAAAAATAAAGTTAAAAATAAAGTAAATTGATGATACACTTGAGCAATTTGAATATAAATCAAAATGTGTGGAATCATTTATCACATTAAATTAGTAAAATAATCTGGAATCAAACCAAAAGACTCATTAAAAAACATACTCTTCTTGTATTTTGAATGTTTCAAACAAAATAATTGAAAGAGAAGATCAAGTAAAGAATAAAAGTGGGGATGGAAAAGCGTTGTAAGGGAAACCAATTGGACATCAGCGATGATAACACGGGCGAATACTCTTCTTGTATTTTGAATGTTTCAAACAAAATAATTTAAACATTCATAAAGTTACATTGAAAGACCTGCAAAAGATCAAAATATCTTGCAACAAAACTTAAATTATGCAATTTGTATACATCTTGCAACAATAACATAATGTGATTGTAAAAATATAGCTTAGCTAAAATTCTTTAAAATGCTTGTCTTAACCCGTCATAAGAATTTAAAAAGTTTTGAACCATCCAAAGAGTCCGTCCTAAATTGGGTTGGGTTGGACCATTTTTGATCACCTCTAGGATGCAAAATAGCGAGGTCAACTCAATGAACATTTAATTTTATGTAAATTAAAGTATGTTATGTAACAAACGATAAATTTTGGGTGAGACAGACTCACTGTAAGTCTGCCGCCATGAACAACACTCACAACACCGTACCATTCCCATTCCCATTCCCATTCTCACTCTCAATTCAACCTTCTTCTTTGTGTGCTTCAATTTTTCCTTCTCTTCTTCGCCAATGTTGTTTTCACCATCAAATTCCAATTATCAGCATCAATGCGATGGTCGAAATAAGGGAATAATAGCAGAGAGAATTATGTCTGAATTGGATTTGAATCCGAATGAATTCAGCTTTGAGGGAGAAAAATTGAAGATAATAGCCGAATTCTAGGGTTTTTTTATTGGGGGTTGATCGATAATAAGACTGTTGTGAGGAGGAGGAATCGTGGATTCTTCAACCTCCATTAATGCATAAAAGAAGGTTGAATTGAATAATATAATGGAGAAGAAGTAATCAAAAGAGAGATGAAGAGAGTTGTGAAAATGAATAAGCCCTAAAATATTAATGTCAGCCGTCAGGTATTAGATTATTATTATTTGGTATTAGATTATTATTGTCAGTGTCATTAGATTATTATTGTATGGTATTAGATTATTATTGTTTTGTATTAGATTATAATAATTTGGTATTAGAATATTATTGTCAAACATTAGATTATTATTGTATATATGGTATTAGATTGTTTCCTCAAAAAAAAAAAAAAAAAAAAAAAGGTATTAGATTGTTATTGTCTAATATTATAATATTATTGTCATATATTAGAATATTATTGTCAAGACATGTTGGACTCACGGTGAGTCAAGTCTCACGCCAAACCTTCTCATGTACCAGATCCTTTAATTTTTAAGTGAATTTCTAATTAATCTTACTTTATAGAATTATAGTGATATCTTTTTGTGTTATGTGGGTACAACTCACATAAGGGCTTTTAATTCTTTTTTTTTCCCTGGCCTAATAACTTTAATAAATACATTTTGATAGTCGTATCTTTTACATTTATTGAGATTCACCACAAAAATATCCCAATAATTAAGAAAATCATCAACTAATATGCATATTGGATGGTTTGTTATTATTCTTACAAAATTTAATAATAATAATAATAATAATAATAATAATGATAATAATAATAATAAAAGGAGGTTGTTACATTGTTGAAGCGGATCCTAAGTTCTCGAAGACTCAGGATATTGGGGCACGTGCTGCAACTCATATCTTTACTAGGATCAGCTTTTCTATAGTTAGAGGAGTGGGAGCCCAGATTGTATTTCGGCTTCCCACTAATTTTCTATAGGTTGTATAACTTTATCTGTTTTTATCATAATAATAATAATAATAATAATAATAAATAAATAAATAAATAAATAAATAAATAAATAATTAAACAATCAAACACAAAAACATAATACATACTTATTACATTGATCATCAACAATGATTTAGAAGTGCATGTGGAGATGGGACCGATTTACTTAAGCAATTGAGAAGTCCTACCATGTGCATTCATTAAGTACTTAAATACGTGATATTGGCCTACCTAAATCAAGTATTATGTCATTGTATTTAATTTAATTACTCATATTGAGGCATTGCAAGCTAAGATAGTCATTATCATTTAGAGACAACTTTGCTTATACATAACCCTACCTTATGCCTATATAAACATTACCTTACTCCAAAATGTACTACCAATCATCACTTAATTCATCCCCTACTTTGTTTCTAATCCCTAGCTAATCTATAATTAAAACTAATTTTGTCATTAACAACGACATAATGGCAATCTCGTCAACATTATCTACAACTTCAATTTCCTTCATCTTAATTAATCTATTATCACTTTATGGTGTAGTTTTTGCAGACTTAGGTCATGCTACTTTTTATGGCGGAGAGGACGCATCTGGCACGATGGGTAAGCCTAATATTATCTATTTAGATGGCTACATTTTTTCTAATTAATACTTTCTAGTGGTATCCAATCAATTAGTCCAATGTCCATCGTTAGTTTTATAGGTCATTACTCTACATCCACTACAATATACCACAAAAAAGGGTTATTATATATATAGAAAATTTTAAAACAATTGAAATAATACATTATTAGGGCTTACATAATTAGAGCTCTTTACGTACAAATTTATTCCATTGCAATTTGTCATTAGTTAAGTTAGTTGGATGTTAGCTTATTGGTTAATTAATGTCTTCAATTTATAGACTTAAATGGTTTTCGAATTTCTATCAACTCAAAACTGCCTAAGGAACAAGCCGTATGTTTTGTCTTGTGTAAAATTGCAAAGTAGGAAGTTGATTATACCAAATAAAAAAGTTTAAAGATAAATAAATATTCTAATGTTGCATTTTGAAGATAAACGTGTCATTTTTTTTATAAGTTCATTTTATTCATTATATTGGAAAATGTAGGAGGAGCTTGTGGATATGGAAACTTGTACAGCCAAGGGTATGGGACTAGCACGGCTGCCCTAAGTACCGCGCTATTTAACAGTGGATTGAGTTGTGGCTCATGCTACGAACTTACATGTAACGGAGACCCGAAATGGTGTCTCCCAGGGAGCATTATTGTCACAGCTACCAATTTTTGCCCTCCAAATTATGCCTTATCTAATGATAATGGTGGATGGTGCAATCCCCCTCTTCAACACTTTGATTTGGCTGAACCTTCTTTCTTGAAAATTGCCCAATATCGCGCTGGAATTGTTCCCGTTTCTTTCCGAAGGTAATTTTAAGTGCAACTGTTACACGAGTAATTTATTATACATAGACTATGTTCTCTTTAGATTATTTTCTACTTTCTAATAATTAACGTGCATGATTACAAATTTTAGATTCAAGTACTACATTTTCGCTAATTTTGACAATTTCGCTAATTATTATTGTAATTCTTTATTCAAATGTCTTGTTAAGAACACGTTCATATAAAATTGTCTTCTTTCATTTTGACAAAGAAAATATGAGATATACGAAGTAATGAATTAATTGAAGTGAAAAAGACAACAAGATAATACAATAGTACGATTTTGAAAAGTCGCACGTGAACACTTCATTTTCGGCCCTACGCTCTTAATCAAAGTTGGTTGTAATTACAACAAGTGTTCGGTAAGACGGTTATTAGCTTAATTATTAGAAGATGCTTGTACGAAACCTTTTGTGAGCTTGGGATGTACACTAATTTTATTGTATTATGGTATGATTTAAATATTACTTTTATTGTTAACGTGTTTAACTATTTATGTACATTTAGGAAAAAGATCATGGGTAATTTTTAACATTTTTAGCGTAACTGTACATGCATCTTACATTATACTGTACAACATGTTAATATTAAGAGTTTGTGACGCTTTTAAAAGTATAAGATAGTCAACTTTAATTAGTAAAGCGGTTTAATTACCATTAGAAGAAGGTAATAACTTATGGCTTACCCTCTAATTTGTGTTGCTTACCCTCTAACTTAACACTTTGACAGGGTACCTTGTGTGAGAACAGGAGGAATAAGATTCACAATAAATGGACATTCCTACTTCAACTTGGTCCTAATCACCAATGTAGCCGGAGCCGGTGACGTGCACTCGGTTTCTATCAAGGGTTCAAAGACAGGGTGGCAACCTATGTCTAGGAATTGGGGTCAAAATTGGCAAAGCAATGGTTATCTCGACGGCCAAAGCCTCTCTTTCCAAGTTACGGCTAGTGACGGAAGAACAATCACTAGCTACGATGTTGCTCCTGCTAATTGGCAATTTGGCACGTCTTATGAGGGTGGTCAATTCTAAAAAATAAAATCAATTTAATTAACAATATTATGACAAGAAATCGATGATAATTAAAAGGAACACTTGAGTTGATTTTATCTATGTCAATAAATTGCCAGACTTTCTACATATATATTTTATGTTACATACGAATGTGACAATTAATCATGGACAGAGACAATAGCTTGTAATTGTCGTGGTGTATATTGCCCCCCGCGAAAATTCTTGTGACTTTACTCCTAGTATTGAACAATTGATAGATGCTTAGGCAAGGTGTTCTTATTTTTTTTCAAAAAGCTTATTTTGCCCGATACAAACTGAATTAATTGGCGTTAATAGCCAAGATTCTCAATCAGTTTCAATGTATACATCATGATTAAAGCCTTGTAACTATGATTATCATGAATGAATTTGATTGAGCTTGATATTTTTGGAGTTCATCAAATTAAAGAACAATATTTTTCATTTTTATTTTCTTTAGTTGGATTTATAAGGAGCCACTTGGTACAATATCGCCATGGAGTTTGGTTACTTATATTGTATGGTCTATTTAAAGTTTTTCAAAAGTTATAACAATTGAATGACATTTTGGATTGTTTTACTGGTCTAAGCTAAGGGGCAATAAATCAATAATGCAAATGACAATTGGAAATGACGGGATTTGATTTTTTATTTTTATTTTATTTTACACACGCACGTTCTCATTATTAAGCACTAGTTTAATTACGTGGTGTTGTTGTAACATTGTCATGCGACATTGTTGATCTATCCTACGGTCCTACCCTTAGCTTTGAAAATAATACTTCCTTCGTTAATGGTTATTTGCAACAAAGGAATATTTTATATCTCACAAATAATACCCCTTTGTTGCAAATAACCATTAACGGAGGAAGTATATAAAAATGATTATAAATTAAAAGTTAAAATGAATAAAACTTTATAACATTTGTTTGTTTGAAAAAATTGTAAACTCTCAAATTTACCTCATTTTTCTAATGTTAGTTAAATTTGAGGTATAAAAATATAGGGGTGGTATGTTAAACATACTTATGTTTGACTTTTAGAAACATAATGATGCTATTAGTAAAACTTGATATAAGGGAATTAGGATTAGCTGATTAAAGACTGGAATAAGGATTGAGAATCAGTTGTCGGATATTCAAAAAAAATATATTACTACGTCATGCAACTGTTTTGTAGTAGGTGGGAATGTATATGAATATCGAAAATTCTACTATGATCCCTTTATTTGGACCACCACTATTCTTAATTATCATTGGTTGATTTTTTTATTTTATTTTTTTTTTACCTGATCAAACCATTTGGTATTTTCCTTTTTTAATTCATTTTTTATTTTACAAAATTTAATTACTGAATTTACAAAAATCACTTTAATTATAATTTCGAAATTTATTTATTAAAATCAGATTTTAATTAAATAAAAAAATAAAAATAAATTAAAAAAACGAATAAATTAAAAAAAAATCAAAATCAAAAAATTGTTCATCATGTTCTTCTTAGTTCATCATCAATGTTCATCAACTTTTTTCATCCATGGATGAGATTAAAAATGAACACATGATCAATGTCCATTACCATTCACTCGCGCATCGAAAGCGATTTACAATATGGCTCGAATTAAAAAGCAAATGCGAAATTTTAATATACAAAAAATTTGGGATCGTTGCGACTTTGGGCAGCGATTGAAATCCCTAAATAATAGGTTTGGATTATACAAGTTTGCCAAAACGATGATTTTATGTAATCGAACTCACAATTTTTAAGTTTTACGGTAATCGGGGTTGTCATTAACATCTGAAAAAGAAACCGCATCATTATTTTTTCGAAACCTTGTTTGATCTAAAAAAAGAGAAATCGAAATTGAAATCTTGTTTATGTAAAATGTTTTACCCAAATAAAGGATAGGACATTACCTGAAAATTGTAATTATTAAAACACACATCGTATGACATTAGATTCTTTTGGACATCACCAATTACTGATATATAATTCATTAATATCTTGTTATCTTCTTAATTGGTAGTAAATATGAATGTGGTCTTCACTAGACAACCACAGTTCATGTTAGCCAGGTTTGGTATGAATGGTAACTAATACGAAGTATATATTTACTACATATCGTGGTTTGCTTTATGTATGCATATACTTCAATATTAGATTAAATACTTTTAGAGAAACTATTTTTGTATTTCCTTGTTAGATCCCACAAAACTTAGATTGAAATTTAAACCTTATTTATGAACAAAGAATTTACCAAACATCCAATAGATATTTGCATGAGAAAACAAATTAATTAATTATTGGATATGGTCATAAAATAATGTTGTGGACACTACCAATTTTTAGATTATAATTTGTTAATATCTTGTTATTTTTGTTGTCTAAATAGTTTTGTATTTGTCTATCGTGAATCGGGGGGGGGCTATACCATTCTTTGTGAATTATTCTAGAGTGCGTCGGAGGTGGACTTGGTTTCATGACAACCCCAATTAATACAAAATCAATCAAGAGGCCAAAGCCGTATTACTTTAGATTTATGACTTTGCGCCGTCTGCGTCAAAAAAAAATGTACTAAGTAATTATTATGTATTAGTAGTTTTTTATCTTACTAAAAATGTTTTCATTAAATGTAGTTGTGCTGAACAATTATTATGTAATGAGTAATGTCATGAATGGTAATTACTAATATTGTGTTTTGTTTTTTTTGTATGTACCTCGAGTTTAATTGTAGCTATACTTTTGTTACTCCTTATTGTTTACTTTTTTTTTTTTTGAGAAATTTAATTTTTTTTTGTTTTTTTTTTTGTTTTTATTTGTTTGTCACTGGCACAAATAAATGACAAAAAATATATCCTTTTGTCAGATTATATAGTTTATTTTCATAAAAGATATAATCTTTGATATCATGGTACGACATTAAAAAATTGTTAACAAAATAATGTGAACATATAAATCTCACTTATTATTTTTGTCACACCATTTCGTATTATGAAAATAGGAAGAAAAAAAAAAAAATATTGTGATTTTACAATTTCTTAGTAATGAGCTATAATTGTGGTAAAAAATTATCCAATAATATCACATACATGGGAGAAGATTTGATTATTTGAATTGTTATTGTTATCTTTTGCAATCAAATAATATGATTATTTGAATTTCAATTGCTATCTATTGTAATTGCATAATTTATCAATATCAGATTACAATTTCCATATTGGAAACCTAACATATATTATCATATCATTTTTAAAATTTTAATCAATGATAAAATTAAATAACTATATTATAATTGTTACGTGTATTCATAAATTTCGCTTCATAATAGCTCCATATCCTAAATAATCCACACGAAGTGCCTAGAATTATGGCATAGCTGTATCCACCACTAGAACTTTGTTCATTAGTGGTTATCATTTTCCCTTTTATTTTACCAAAAAGAAATGAAAAAAAAATGAACTTCCTTTCTTAAATCGTGTGAACATATATGAATATATTTGATTTAATGATTTTTGAATATATATTATCCATTTAACTCCAAATTATATTCTTTATATTTTTTTTTCAATAAATAGATATAATATATATTTGATTATTATAAAAGGTTTGACAATAAGATATGACGAAATTTATTCTAACCTAAAAAAAAAAGCTAAAAATCTAAAATTGATTTACCTATAACTAACCCCTATCAATATGATTGATTTTAAGTTTATCAATGATGAGAAAGTTAATATGTAGTACAAAATGATAGTTTCGACATGCATATATTATGCGACTATTAAGGTATTCATTATCATTTAATTCGTGGAAAGTTTTAAAATTACATTTAATTTACTATAATTAAGCTAATAGTTATATAAGTTTAGTTATTTACTATTTTTATTTTTTTTTCCCGTCAAAATTAAGCTAACAATTATGAGAAATATATATACAAGTCAACCTATAGCCTAACTATAGCCTACAATCAAGGCAACGTATAAGGCAAAGATATACATAGAAATATATACTTAACTAATTTAAAGATTTGTACAATAAACTTAATATAATATAATCATATCATATAATCTAACATAACAGTCAACACTAATGGTAATATATGGCAAGTAAAAACAAATTCGAATATCAGTATCATATAAAATAATACAAGTTTTTGGATATATTTCGAATATCGAAAAGGAAATGATATAAAATCAAAACTCAGTACTATAAGAAATAGTACATGTTAAAACGATCTTAAAACTAACTATGATTTATTTAAGTACATGTGTTACTGTTGGATAGATTTTAAAGAATAATTATACACGTTTATTAGGAATAATTTATATGCTGGTATTTATTTTTTTAAAAAAATTACATAAGTATGTAGACTGAAAATTATATATGTAGGACAACATTGGTTGTAACTGCAAAGTTAAACATTTGGAAGGAAAATAAATAAGTAGTTAATCCAGCATTATACAATAGGTCAATACCTACCATATATATTGAAAATACTCATAACAATTTTATTGAACATTAAAAAGTCTCAACATTAACAATAAACTGAAATAAAATCAACTTGATTTTATCTCTAATAGCTGACATTCGGATCCCATAGTTTATTTTTAAAAATTTAATCATTAGATAAGATTCAATTAAATAATTTTGCAATTGTCGTACATTACCAATTAATTAAAAGTAGTGTACGACAATTGCAAAATTATTTAATCGTACATTTACGTAATGTCCAACATAACGTATGGTCATAATCGTTTAATATTTAAGATGTAAATAATAATAGGTAATGTCTTATCCGCATGTAGGTAAATTCCTCAAATACAAACACGATTAGTAATTTGGTCTCCGTTTTTTTTTTTTGGATCAAACAACGTTTCAAAGAAAATTATATGGTTTTTTATCAGGTTTTCTTGAAGAACTTAGATTATCGAATAATTCAAATTTTTTTGACCGAATACATAAATTCGATATTTTTGCATCTGTTGATTGATATCATACAAGTGAAATATATTTTTTTATAATTAAAAACCTCCGCCAATATGCGCTACAACCCCCGATTTTGCAAATTCGACATTCGGAACTGTAGATCTTATTTTGTTTTCTCCATCCACGCACGAATATAGATCTTCTCTATCGGTTTCTTTATTGATGCACGACTGTAGATCTTAATTTATAGAGAAATTCATCGATTGTTGAACAAATTTGAAGGACGTTGAAAAATGTCGATGAACGATGATGAAATACGAAGAATGAAATACGAAGAACGTTGATGAAATTTTTTTTTATTTTGTTTTTTTAATATAATCTTATTTTTTGATTTAATTAAAAAATGAATATAATAAATAAATTTCGAAAATTATAAAATGATTTTTGGAAGTACAATAACTAAATTTTGGAAAATAAAAAAAGAATTAAAAAAGGAAAAATACTAAAATTAAGGTTTGACCAAGGTTAAAAAAAAAATAAAAAAAAAAAAAAAAAACTAAAAATCGACCAATGATAATTAAGTATAGTGGTAGTCCAAATAAAGTGGACCACAGTAGAAACAATCCTAATTTGAGACTTTGAGTTCATCATCATCAACCTTTAAGCTTCAACATCCCTAATCTATAACACTAGCGAATTTGTATGGGTTCTTTTTCCCAAAGTTACAAACTTTGGCGGACCTTGATTTAGTTTAATAAAGTGTCATTCCGTCTTTAAAAATAATAAAATAACCACGACATATTTCCAATGTTGAAACGAAAAAAATAACAAAATCATTCTAAAATAAATCGAAAAGAGTCTTACACTCTCTTGCGACTTTGTTAAGTAATACCCTCACTGTCCTTCCACAAAAAAAAAAAAAAAAAAAAAAAAAAAAAAGAAAAAAAAGCTCACTGAGCACAATAACTTGGGTAAGTAGTAACCAACTAACCACTGTTTCAATCCTTATTCCTTACACCTTTCAAGTATTTCTTTGCTTGTGTCATTTTCCTTATGTTTGCTCTTTTGTTTTTTTTTATACGTAGTAGTAGTTCAAAGACGCATCAGCACATGGATGATGCTTTCTAATACGCTTCACATTTCCAAACAGTTAATTGCCCTTTTTGAAAGCTTATCTTAAGATCAGATTCTTTAACTAAGATTTTCAACTTTTTCTTTAGGTACGTAGATTTACATATAAGCACCATGCCTTCCTTTATATCACTAGCCCTACTCGAATAACAACTGATTCAGACTTAAATCGTGTAGGCATATTAATTTAGTATGACTCAAATTTGAAATAGACCTGGTTCTACAAGGGTGGCCACGAGTTGCACAATTACGTGTGAAATGCTAGTTTGGACATACCATTGAGAGAAGCATGTTGCTTCCTTCTATCCGTTACACATTTACAATGTACAAGTACATATATAAAAGGTCGAGCTAGAGTTATAAATGGTAATTAACTAATTTATGGTGGCGTAGTCTGTCTACTTCATAAGACCATAAGTTACTAAATAATTACTCTATACTGTAATTGAAATAAAGTTTAAAAAAAAGTCAAAATTGCAACAAAATACTCAGTACTACATAATTGCAAAATCTGAAATCATCATTCTCATAATAATTGATTGACTAAATCAGATCACTACAGAGTACAAAACACTCGAGCAATCACTCTAGTCTTTACATACAGAAGAATATACTCTAATAATATGATATAATCCAAAAGCTTTATAATAATAGCTATTTGGAAAATTCATATTTTCATAAAAATATCTAATTAACTAATTAATTACTCACTTTAAAATAAAAATTACCAAAAACAAAATAAAGGGCTTTAGCGGGTGCCAAACATTAGGCACCACAGCAACTCCAAGCCACAAATATGGCCAACCACCTTTCCCTATCATCTTCTCTCTCCTCTTTCCAAATATAATTACAAATTTTAATTTTTTTTTAAAATTTTACACTCTTCAAAATATTTAATATTTTATAGGAAATTAGGCAATAATATGTTTTAATTAATTTAATTAAAACTGACCACCCTCAAAAGTTTGTCCAAATTGCCAATTAGCAGGAACAACATTGTTACTTGTAACGGTCCTTCCATCACTAGCTGTAACTTGGAATGAGAGGCTTTGCCCATTTAATAGAGAATTGCTTTGCCAATTTTGGCCCCAATTCCTTGACATGGGTTGCCACCCGGTCCTCGAACCCTTAATCGACACGGAGTGAACGTCGCCCGCACCACCAACGTTTGTGATTAGGACCAAGTTGAAGTACGAGTGTCCGTTGATTGTGAACCTTATTCCTCCTTTTCTAACACAGGGTACCCTGCCAATTTTTCAACCATGTAACGTATTAGCGTACTACTCGTCTACTCGACTACTTAAAGAAAAATGTTACGAGTACAACATAAAAAGTCTATCTACCTAACTAGTTAAGCACTTAGGCAACTAAAAATGTCCAAAACAAACATATATTAATAAAAACCACTTTACAGGTTAAATTAACATTACTATGTTAGTTTTTTAGTTATTGTTAACTTTTTGCTCGGTTGAAACCGCACAAAAGTGAGAACTAGTACGTGTCAATTTTTAATGATGTAAAAAGTATCTCGTTTAGTAGGTGAAAATAAATAAACACGACATTAAAGTAATATACCTTCGGAAGGAAACAGGGACGATCCCAGCACGGTATTGGGCAATCCTTAAGAAAGAAGGCTCGGCCAAATCAAAGTGTTGAAGAGGAGGGTTACACCATCCACCATTGTTGTTAGGCAAAGAAGGATTTGGAGGGCAGAAATTGGTAGCAGTCACAATTATGCTACCAGGGCGACACCACCTCGGGTCGTCATTGCATCGGAGTTCATAGCATGATCCACAGCTCAATCCATTGTTAAATAACGCGGTACTTAGTGCCGCGGTGCTAGTCCCGTACCCTTGGCTGTACAAGTTTCCATACCCACACGCCCCCCCTGCATTTTGATCATAATACAATTAGACAATTATGTGTCGAAAAATACTTATTATTTTTATAATAAAAATTATAATGTGTGACAATGTAACAACTAATAATGATTAATTAGTTAACAAATTAGCGAAATGCTAAATGTGTAACGTTTAAAATACGTAAATGTACGTGTCAAATGTAATACTCCGTAGTTGTGAACTTACCCATAGTGCCAGAAGCGTCACCTCCACCATAAAAAGTAGCATGAGCATTTGTCCAACCACTGTAACCGGCATAAGCGCCTAGTACGTAAACATTGATCAAAATGAGAACCAAAGAAATTGAGAATGTAGGATTAATTGCCATTTTTTTTGTTGAGGAACAAAAGTGGAGGAAAATAAGGAGTGGAGTATTTGGGTAAGTGTTGCAAATGAAAATTGATAATTGGGTTGAGAGAAGTGTTACTTTATATAGGCCAAGCAAAGGAAGCAATTGCAAATGTGGTAACGACTAAAGAGAGTTGTAAAGGAATTGACCACTCAGAAAATGACAAAGGTTTTTAGCCTGCAACTGTTTCAACTTGAACAACTGCCGAGAAATTAATTTTATCAAAAAAAAAAAAAAAAAATGATATAATTTTTTTTAAAAAAATATATAAAATTTATATCAATACTATATTTGATGTTCTTTCCTACTCGTATTTATTTTATGGTTATATTTTTCTTGGCAGTCTTTTTACAAGGAAGGGTCTAGTATGTTTATAGGGTAAAGGGCTTTAAAAAAAAAAAAAAAAAAGCTTAGGCTCGATTTTTACAATTAGTGTTCATAGACACTTGTTAAGTCATACTCTGTATTTTACATTTTACGATTTAATTAATGTAACAAATAAAGAATATTTTCATAGTTAAACATTTCAATGTCAACAAATGAAATAAACTCTCCTTTTCGATTCACCACTTATTTAGTTTTACTTAAGAGGCAATTTTAATTTTTTAGTTCTTTGCCGTCGAAAATATTACACTTTTATCCAAACAACTAAATAAGTGATGTCTTGCACTCGTTAGAAAGACAAATAATTTGAATCAAATTCTCTATCGTAGATTCTCCAATTTTGAATCAAGTGTAATGCACATTGAGCTTGATATAAACGACCCGATTACTACCTCTCCGATGTCCTTATTAATCGATGCCTATGAATGTGACTATGAGAATCAACTAATGAAGCTTGCATATGATACGAGTAATAGAGAAATTGAACTACCAACTGTTTAAGCCATGGACCCCCATCGGCACATGGCAATTCCCAACCGTCTTGATTTTCTTTTTCAATATCATCAATTATATATAAAAATTTCCATTTATTTATTACGTGGCTCTTTTATCTTCTTTTAATTTCAATTTTAATTTCTCTTTCAATAATAAATATTGTTAATATACTACGAGTACTACGTAACAAAATTAGTTCATTGTACCTAATACTAGTAGAGTCTATTAGATATATCACACCTACCAAATTTTGTAATTGAATATTTGAGAAGTATATTCATTTTTAACAAGCAACAATTTGTGCCTGAATTAGTGTTTCCAATTTCCCTATCAACAATTACTTCTTTATTTTATGGTAGGTAGCATTTAATGTACATGATACTGTAAGAAAATTTAATAAACGTAGTACTTACAAATTTATTTTTTGACATAATTTCCTTAAATTGTGTCCTCTTATAATCTGATTTCATCCTCACCTCTAGTAACTTTATTCAACACAGTTATGTGGGGGGGGGGGGGGTTGCGGGATTTTTTTATAAAAAAAAAAACTTTATTATGGAAGATCGAAATTCGAGTATGTAATCTTGGGGCCTGTTCACTTCAGCTTAATTTTACTTTAGTTCAGTTCAGTTCAGTTCAACTCCTAATTTTAATCTCTCATAAAATATTCATTTCAGCTCTATTCAGTTCAGTTCAGTAAATGTGAACATGCCCTTAATTCGAAAGTTGTCTTTAAGGGTTGCATATATGATGATTGAAAATTTATTAGTCATGATAAAATTATCAAGATTTTGTTTTTGTGTATAAATCGTTGTTAGCTGACTATCCTTGTAAGTTGTAATACAGGTATTTTTGATTAAAACTAACATAATTATCGCCCTATTTTGTGAGAAAATTTCATGCACATGGAAGTTTTGGCTATAAAGTATAATACGTGAATTTTGTCAATTTTATTAAACTTTGACTAAGACTTTGGTGTATATTAGACTTAAACTACTCTTATCTATTCAATCACCGTCAGGTTTAATATTACACAAATTGAGTGCAATTCAACATGCTTGTATAGTTGTATATAAGAAATTTCCTAGTAGTGTGATTTTAGTAACCTATAATTGTGTGCGCACAATACGCGCCGCAAATAAGTCTTCGGCAATTGTCTATAAAATTCTAATTGTCTATGGTAATTCGCCATTCTTACTCACAATCCATAACTGAAAATACTCACACTTTAAAACGAGATCAAGACATATTCTAATAAAATTTATTGACTATTGAATATAAACTAGTAAGTAGCTCGAGCGTTGCCCCGGGTTACTACTTTTATAGTTGCGCAACTACTAATTGTTAAGAGCATCTAATAGTTTGTATGTAGTATGTGTTTTCAATACTTTGTAATATAATATTATTTATTGTGCAATGTTAAAGCATAATTGACATTAGCCTAAATGGGTAAACAATAACTTTTCTTCTAAGAGGTTAAACCTTCTCATCCATATATTTTTTTCAATATAGTTGAGACAACATATGGGTATTGTTAGTTGTGTGGATGACGTGATATATATATTGAAGAGTTGAGAGGATAACGTAGCATATTGAGGAGTTGAGTAGGTGATGACGTGGCGAAATGAGGGGATCTACGTGGCGCATAGACGTTCTTAGAAACACCTTTTTATTATATTAGTATAGATTGAACAATATATTAAGTAATTCCTATAATTTTATGAATCTAAGTTTTACAGAAAAAAACTTTCTTAAGTTGGGAGTTGACTCTGAGTTCACTCTAAAGTCCACTCCACACCATTCATCAATCAACCATTTTACATCAACCATACCAAACACGCAAGCCCTAGCTAGAATTAGTTAAGCATTAAATTACGGAGCTATGACTCATAAATAATCTTAAAATACTCTAATTAACAAGGGGTTAATAATATGTACATAACTAACCCAAAGCTCAATTTTCTTTATAAATTTGTCCTTTGTCAATTTTGTTTCTTTTTTTAATTTTTTAAATGGAGGTGGTTTGTTAGTTGTATCTAACATTATGGCTACACACCAAAATTCAAGGTCAAAATTAAACATGTACACCAAATAAAATGCACGATTTCCTTGGGCATCCAATTTGTGTGCTTTGGAGTAATTAGTCGTGATACATGTGGGAAATCAAAATGCTTAAAACAACAAAAGACTCAACAAACCTTCTTGAATTTGGTGGTAAAAAGGGGAAATTTTCCTTAGTTTTGTCAATGAATGTATCAATTTCACATTTTCACACCAAATGTAAGCTTTTGTATTGTAATTAAGGTGTGAAATTGCTCATAATTTCTTTCCATAATTTTTCTCCTTCACTTCTCAATTACTCATGATGACTAAGAAAAAATTAAGATTGGTCTAAATGACATCAAGTATAACTCTGGTGCATAACTACATATAGCACACAACATAACCACGAACGTAACAGGCACACATTCATATTACATTGTTTGATACAATTAAGAAGTAATTAACGAACACAACAAAAGTTGTGTAGGAAGTTCTAGTCAATTATGTCATATATATTAGCACTCGATTCATCAGCAATTTAATTTATCATTAACCAACGCCATTAAGTTAAATAGTTCACTTGATTGTCATAATAATTATTCATTTATGTGAACTTTAATTCAACAACTAAGAAACGATTAACTATGGTTCAATTCGTAGCAAAATATGGTCACAATTTAGCCAATAACCTACAAATTTTTTTTCAATTATTACTTGCTTGATTTACAATTTTTGATTTTAAGAAAATCGAAATTAAATCATGTAAATAGATAGAGATTACATGTAAATTTAATTAGAAGAAAATGATGATATCAAATCAATATGTACAACTTTGATAGTTTTACAATCGAAGTTTCAATTATCAAGTATTAACATACAACTACAAGGAAAAGTATTGTGTAGAACGGACTCACGTGAGTCCAATCATACAAAAAAAAATTTAATCACTAAAGTGGCAAGTTTAGCATAAGGAAAATGGATGTGGTGTGTTTGAAGGTTATAAACTGGACTCACATGAGTCCGTTCTACGCAAAACTTTCTCCAACTACAAAAACACGATTACTTTTTTTGGGTTGGGGATAATTTTCCTTACCCTGCCTCTATTTTCCAATGAGCTTGCTAAGTTGAGAAAGATACTAACGTTGGCATGGGCAAGGTTCAAGTCCAGTAGGGCGCTTTAGCATTTTTAGAAATTAAAAATAATGATGGCTGAGAATGTAACAACGTAGACGTCTATAATCAGTCACAACTCGTGAGATTGCGTTTACAAAGTCTTTCCAAAAGATGTTTTGAGTTTTTAATGTGAGAAAAAGATATACCGTTACATTCTGTTTAGATATATCGTACTCTATGTTGGGGTTTTACGAGGTGAAACTGTTTCAAATATCGCCTTTTAATTAGGGTTAAGTATAGATATAGAAATATTGTATCAAGTACATGATATACATGTTGATCGATAATAACAAGACATTTTTGGGGTTGCATGTGTGATGAGAGATGTTTGATGTTTCAGTCAATATTATTATTGTAATTAAGAATGACAAAAAGAACGTAATCATATTATGCAAATTGTACTTAATCATGCAATAGTATCAACATTTGTTCTTCATTTAATCTTTTCGAATATATGTAATGTTACATCAACCATACACATCTTGATTCTAATATATATTTTGGTCAATTATCACAAGATTGCATGTGGGATTCTTCCAAAGCAACCACCTCAAAATGTTTAAGTACTATTTTAATTGCATCACTAACTAATTAATAATTTTCATCAAAAATTAATTAATTAAATTAGATATAAGGATGCTTTCAATTAACGTCTAAATTACTGTAATTTTGAAGTGATTAAGGGCCTACCATGTTAGAAGCACATGCAAATGCCGTTATTTTCCTGTTCTTCCATATACATCCTTTTCATACAATCTCTACAATATATGTTTTTTTGTTTTAACGTGAATACTAGAGAATAAAGGCTAATATTTGAAAATTAATAATTAATTTTGGATTGACTTGTGGAAAATGAGAACAAAATAGCAGATATGGATGTTGTAGAAAAGAAATCTTGTACTCCTATTCTTTTCAACCCATATGATGTGCTTGAAGGGAAATAGGAGATGGGATATATTTATCCTTCAAATCTTTAAAGTGTAATACAAGATTTTAAATGGATTTGATTGGTGTGATTTATCTTAGCCAGTCAATTATATCACTAAAGCCTATACATATGTGCCAATTTAGATGTAGGTAAAGCGCTTTATGCACCCCAGTGCACAATGCTTATTGTGTACCATTTTTTTAATATAACTACTAACATATACCATTAAATAATTATATTTAGAAAGAATATAAGAACAAATTACAAAAGATCATAATGAAAATAAAAAAAACAAATAATTCGAAACTCAGAGAACATAATAATAATAATAATAATAATAATAATAATAATAATAATAATAATAATAATAATAATAAAAGAACATTGATTTTATAAACATATAATTTAAACTCAAAGAACATAGGTTGTTGTTCGAGTGCACCATACGCATTGTGCACTATTTAAAATATAAGGGTATGTCCTGTTTAGTTCAGGAAAAATAAGTTCTGATAAAGGTTACCTAAGTATAAATTACAACCTAAATAAGTTTTAATAACGTATAATAAGGCCATGTTCACTTCACCTTATTTCTGCTGAACTGAAATTATTTTTACTGAACTGAAATTATTTTTGCTAAACTGAAATTAATTTTACTGAACTGAAATTATTTTTACTGATTTTCTATTACATTTCTCTTTAAGTTTATTGATTTTTACTAAACAGTTATTATTTTAACTGAATATTATTTTTTTAAGGTGAAGTGAACAAGGCCTAAGTTCATATAGATAAGTTAATATAAATTTAGATTAGTGAAAATCTGGTAAATAGAACACACCTTAAATTCAATTCAATAATTATGTTTGAATCTTCAAAGCCAGTCACTTAAAATAACAAATAAATAGCTAATCATTAAACATAATTTTTAATCAAATAAAATACGTAGTAGTAATAATTTAGGTTCGGTATATGTTAATTGAAATTCAATTAAAATAAGTTTTTTTTTGTTTTACGGGGCGTTTGGCAAGTGGGAATGGGAATTTGAGGATTAAAGGGTTGGGAATGGTTTGGGATTTATAGATGGGAATTCAATAAAATATTGGCAATCCCTTGTTTGGGGTGTGAAGGGAATTGATTGGGATTAAGTAGCAAATTTACAATAATACCCTTACTAATATTACATCATTATGCTTTCATTAATGGCAAAATGGTATTTTTCTATATATTCCCAATCCCTACCTCTATTACTTTCTCCCCCCAAGTAATAAAATCATGGGAATATACCAATTTTATTCTCATTCTCAATCCCACCTACAATTCCCCTTCCCACGAAACAAACAAAGCAATACATACTCCTACCTCCTCAATTCCCATTCCCAGCCCCCAATTCCCACTTACCAAACACCCCCTTAAGGAAACTGGTTGTTTCACTTGTTTGTATAACGTTTGGAAAATTGTTATAAATGACATGTACTTTATCAAGTAAAGAACCTTTTGCGAGCTGAGAGGACCGACAACTTTTGCGTGAGAACAACCTTATCGTGATTTCATTATATCTGACAATAATATTATAATATCTCACAATAATATTCTAACATATGACATTAATATTTTAATATCTGACAATAATATTTTAATTAATATATATGTGACATTAATAATTTAATATATCACATTAACATTCTAATATCCCAACTTCTCATCACTTTATCTCTTTGCCCCATTCAATCACCCTCCCTGAGTTCCTAGTCTCCGGCCACAATCCACCCATGACCCACCCAAATTAAAGATCCCAATGTACATGTCTCCCACCAATGCACATACAAGAAAGTGTTTGTAGCCCCGATCGCTAGCTAGGAAACGTGTCAAAGTTAGCTTTCTGTAAGGTCGTGTAAGAGTTGAATTTATTTTTAAAAAGGAAAAAGGTGACAAACGCTCCTAGGGCTTAAAGATCAATAAGAGAATTAAAAGTGAAAGATTAAGGTGAAATAAATATTTTATTACAGTAGATACGTGATTTTGGTATACATTTCAAACTAATATAAAGTATAATTTTAGATAATATATTAATTATTAAGGTCTGTTCATATTTACTTAATTTCAGTTCAGTTCAGTTCAGCTCCAATCAGTTCAGTTCATTTCAGCTCTTAATTTCCTTCTCTCATAAAATATTCACTTCAGCTCAATTCAGTTCAGTTCAGCTCCAATCAGTTCAGTTCACTTCAGATCAGTTCAGTTTTGTTCAACTTAGTTCAGTACATGTGAATAGGCCCTTAGTTATTTAACATCCCGAGATGCTCGTTAGCAAGATCCTTTTAAATAGTTTCATTGTTCATTGTACATAAAATTCATTGAATCGGGTGACAAGCTTTCGGCGAGCCCCATAGGTTGGAGCCTCATGGGAATTCTTATATCCTAATAGGTCATCCGAAAAAATCACACTTTAATTTGATCAAAAACATCAAAATCATAGTAAATAAAGAATATTATACTCAAATCAAATGAACAACGTTTAACAATACCCTATGAAACCCTACATACAAATGCCGCAACTATTATAGATTTGGGAAATCTTTCTTCCCGGCAAAACCACAATTAAGAACTTTTAGTGAACGCAAGATTGAGGATGATATTGTTGTGATCTTAGTGATATTTCCATGAAATAAATAGGTGATTTGTAACACAATATTTTTGACATGTGATTATGTTTATTATTCAAGCATAACATGTAAGATGGCCACTATATAATTAAGTGACCATGACATTAAAAAACCGACATGCATGGTTACGTCTCATGTGATTGGTTTTATTAAGATCAACAATATAAAATGTATATAGACCACAAAAATGGACTTCAACTATGATGAGGAGGTTAGAGAATGGAGATAAGCCAAAATTGATAGTTTGGAAGAAATCTTGGATAAATTTGACGTTAACATGAAAGAAAAGGAGATACTTTAATCGATTGAATTTTAGTACATTTCATTCATTGTACGAAAAATGTAATATTTGGGACCTTAATTCAATTATACTCGTTGCTAGTTTTTTTTTTTCCCCTTTAATTTTATATTATTGTACACAAAATTAAAAGAGTTCAAGCTAATATCTCAAGAACTATTAGGCTATTTAAGGCTCTTACATGAGCAAAATTAACAAAACGAGCATTATTAGTTCCTACTAGACTTGGTATCATACATGCGAGTATCTTACATGCATAAAGACGTAGGTCTTACATGTGAGGAGATTAGATGTGTTATAATTTGATCCTATGAAACATCATATAGGTGACTAAGGTGTGTGTCCTACATTGATTAAAGGAAAAACAAGTGACTCTTTCCTCTCGATGATTGCATCTTGGGGTCATATTTAACACATGTAATATATAGACAATAAACTAACAGTACACATGCATTGATTTACACCATCCCTTTGTCAAAGAGTGCCTCTTCAAAGAAGCAACTACTATGAGGTGTCTTACTCATCGTAGCTTGAAAGGATGTCCGGTTCGATGTCCATGTCAATGTGTACTACTTGGTGCAGAATGTGATCCATCATTAACAAATTGGTATAACTTGGATTGGGCTTGTTGTCCTTCATCTAGGAGATCCTTTACAACTTGGTTAGTATTTGTCGATCGTTCCTTGGTTTTCTAGGTGACTAACAAACAACATACTGTATATAATTTCTCGTTAGTTCTTTCTTCGGATTTGAAGTGGCTAAGGTAGTCTTGCCTAAGAGTCTTGACTCTTGAGTACATCGAACAATCACATGACATGATCCTATTTTGTGATTCTAATTTTACCTTACATGTTACTTATTAGAAGTTAGAACCTAGGTCAAATTTTAATAATATAGGGCTAGTATCATTGTTACTATAATACTAGCTAGCAATGTATCGACAATTACTTATTTCAAAAACTTGATATATCATATGTGTAATCGGCATGTTCCAACTTATTAGAATTATTTTATAAGAACTAGTAATTAACCTTTTGGGCCTAATTACTTGTCGTATTGTACCATGGGTTAAGGCTCTTCTTTTTTTTACTTAGGTATTGAACAATCAAATACAAAACTAATGAAACAATTTTTTCTCTGTTTCAAAAAAAAAAAAAAAAAAAAAAAACAACAATTTTTTCTCAATTATAGTCAGTTAATTTCTTCCTCACAGTTTGGAACTTATTTTTTTAATATTAATTGATCAAAATTTTCAGATTTTATGTCGATTATTTGATGATGATTAAGATTTCCCTCTCCTTGCACACATTGTATAGTAACAAAAAATGCATCACATATTTAATTTTCATTCATGGTTACATATTCTCGTACTTGTATCAATTATATCCATACAATATTGTACGTGCAATACACAATTTACATAATTACATTACACGCGAATAAATAGATACATAAATTCTTTAAATTAGCTTAAAGAGTTAATTAATGGTACTATGGTAGAAATAATGTACGCCTCCATTAACCTCTTTGACCTAGATTGAATGCAAATTTATTGGCAAAGATAGTGAAATTTTTCTTTTCACGAAAAAAGGAGTGACATATAAGCACGAGGAAGATATAGTTGTCCTATTTTTCTTTTTTACTTTCTTATAATTTTTGGTGGATATAAATTCAGGTAAAGATACTAACTAGGAGTCTAGGACAACTAGTATCAAGAATTCAGAATTCAGACCCTATATCTCCACACAATATCTTACATACATGTCCCCTATACCCCTATAAAAACATTATATTGTTATTGACTTTAATGTTGTCCCATAATTAAGGATTTAATGCTCATCCCTACAAGAAAAATCCAAGTTACTTAACGTGAGTAACAAATTGTGTTACTTAAGGGTTAATATTGTCTTTTCACTCAATAACGTTTGGGATAAAAATGTCTTTTTTTCCTCCCTTTTGCAATCCTCCACCATAGTCAAGTAGCCAATTGCACCCTTCTTCCTCCACGACATTATAACTGCACACCACCACTACCACCACCCCTATCGTACTTACGTAGATTAGAAAATAAATTAAGTTAAGCTGGTGTAAAAAAAATATATAAATATAAAGAGTTATACAAGAAAGATAAAGGTTTTGTATAGCTTTTCATTTTAAGCACGTTAAATAATACAACAAGGTTCTAAATTTCAAAGACATCTTAATTATGTAAGAAAAATTACTGAAATGCAGTTATTTCAAAAAAGAAAATCTGAGAATAACTAAACATTATTATTTTCAGTAATCACATTGATCAATGTGTACTTTTGTTATAAATTTTCAAATTTATATGAAACCATTAGGGGACTTAGAGCTATATATAATTAACATTAGTGTTAAAATAGACTTAAAATATACAAGTAGGTTTGAGTATTATTACAATTTTATATATATATATATATATATATATATATATATATATATATATATATATATATATATATATATATATAAACCTGTTTTTCATCTTCCACAAAATTTATTTCGTATTTTAATTGTTAATTATATATGTATTTTTTTTTTTTTTTTTGAAACAATTATATATGTATTCTAAACATAATTAAGTATTTCTCAAAAAAAAAAAAAAAAACATAATTAAGTAAAAGTAGAAAGTTAAAATGGGATAATATGCTAAAAAAAAAAGTTAAAATGGGATAATAAGATTAATTATTATATGCAATGATACGTAATTTTTTTTTTCTATTTACATGTAATTAATGATGTTTTTAAAATTGTAAAATAATCCCTATAGTTGTATGAAAGTGGAAGTGTCCAACAAAAATAGGGGTAGCTTGGTATTTGCGTGGTGATACCCTAGTTAAAGGAACTTCAAAACATGGAAATGTGGGTAGTACAACAAGAAGACGACGTTTGGGTGTTTGGATGGTTGAATGGCAAAATAGGAGGGTAAAAAGGGCCCACAATAAATAGAGACTAGAGAGGGGAAGAAGGTAAATTAAATGAGACCCAAACAATCCCCATGTGCCTTAGCCTTTAGGGGTTAGCATCCCAATAGATGTAGGTCACCTTTCCTCGTGATCCTTCCTCTTTTTTTCCTTTTCTTTGTTGTTTGTTTTGTGCTACGTAGTTCCCAGCCCCTTGTTTTTGTCCCCACAATATGTTATGTCATTTCCAGCTTCCACGTACCAATTGGTTGTTGGTGTAGTGATAATTGAGACTGCACTTGGTAGAGAGGATCCGTGTTCGATCCTCTATAACAATAATTAAAAAGGTACTGGAACTTAAACACTCAGAATTTATCCTGAATTCGGATTAGCCTAAAGAGTGAACTGGGTAGAACACCAAAAAAAAAAAAAAAAAAAATCGAGGTCGTGTTTAAATTTAGATTGAGCTAATTCAGATTTGAGTCATGTTAAACAATTGTGTTTACGGAGATTAAATTTTAGGTTAGTTCATTTGTTTACTATGTATTGGATTATTTGATTTATTTCAAATTGGGTCATGAATTGTGTTCGGCTCAAATTTACACCTACTCGTTTATATTAGTGGGTTGAGATAAATGAGACAATATGCAAAAAGAGACAAAAGTTGCATTGCTTAAACGTTTCGAGAAAAATTAGTTTGGTTGTGGATCAGGGCCTCATGGGTGATGAACTGGTGATGGACCGATGGTGCATTTGATGAACAGCCAATGGGCTTGTAAATGGGCTACCACCTATCAGTGACACCCACTAACATAATTTTTTGTTTTTAAAGAAATTCTTAAGGAATAAGGACCCTACATTTCATTGATTAGTCATACAACATCTATGATTGACAATTAACGATAATTAAAATAATTTACCAAAATCAAACAAGAATTAATCGGGAAAGGACTAAAAATTTAAATACATAAATATAACAACTCGACACATTATCAATTCGTTGTCTTAAGTACAACTTTTATTTTGAACGAAATAAGTATGATAAAACTTTATACACCATGACAAAGCATGACATTAATAAGTGAAGGTCTAAGCATGTAAACACCACATGACTCAACACAACGTGCATGTACACTTGTGGTTGTGCTTGGTCACATTTTAGAAAATTACTTGATCAGACTTTAGGTCGAAAATTTTAGGTCCAAATTAGCAAATTTAAGTTAGGCATTGCAAATCATATTTATGCTTGGCTAGTTGGCTTACATAACCTTTTCACATGTCTAAACTCTTCTCTTTTCCAGGTTTTGACACAATTGACATAGGCCTACATAAAACATAACACATAGCCCAAACCTAAGTTTTGATCAATTGGTACTTACATGTAGCCTCATGCCCAAAAATCCCAACTAATATAAACTAATCTTGTTAGAAACTTTTAGCCCAAAAATTGGGCTTGGAACGACTCTTCAGGTAGACACCCGATCACTTTTCATGTACACATGTAGTATTCAAATCCGACTTGTGATTACTTTAAATGTGTCAAAACCTGACTCGACCAATCTAATTCACGAGAAGACTCAATTCAAATTTCGACTAGTATCGATGATTACTTTCGACTGGAGTTATCCGACCTCACTGAACCGAACACCCAAATTGACACTTCTAATCACCTCAAGCCAAGTAAGCAAACAATAGTGCTTCAAACTTCTAGAGTGAGTGAATATACTCTAGAAGTCAATCAAGTCATTAGTTTGAGTATCAAAATTCAAAATCCAATCATCCACTCTCCAACAAAACACAAATGAAATGAGAGCAGCATCACTTCTCAAATTCCTTCCAAACCCTTCTTCTTCCTCTCTTTCTCATACCTTCTTCCCCAATTTCAATCAACATTCCAATTTTCCCGCCATTTTCTCCAAAATTAGGGTTTCTGCAATGTCAACTGCCGCTAATTCAGGAGATTCAAAGGAGTTCGCTTTGTCTTCTTCTAGTCGTCTCAAGATTCAGAAGGGAGATATCACCCAGTGGTCCGTCGATGGCTCCTCTGACGCCATTGTTAGTCCTCTTCTCTTTGCTTTTGCTTTGATTTTTGTTTGCATGTCGATTTTTTAATACTAATTTGTTCTCTGTATTTAGAACTGTTGATCATGGATTATGGATTGATTTATTTATTTTTGTTATTGTTTTTGCTTTTGGTTAATTGGATTGTGATGATATGAAAATTTTCAATCTTTGTTTTGCAATTTGCGTGATTTAGTTGTATGATTGAGTTTGAAATTGCTAGATACAATCTAAAATTATAAGTACTTCGTACTAAATGAGCTACATAAAACCTAACAATGCGTGATTTCGTAGTAAGTAAAATTTGAAATTATTTTGAAGTATTAGTATAGGAAATGTATTTGATGCATAAGTGTAGCCCTTAGAACAATGTCCACATAATATTTAGTATTGGAAGAACATGGCATTTGAACTTGCTAGCAAATTAGAGATTGGATAATACAAAGTAACAAGTAATATATACACTACAATATGTAATGCAAACTATAATATGAAGTATATAACTTTCCTAAAAGAGTAAAGTTTGACCCTATATGATATGACCATACAACCTCTAATAATGGATTCTAGGCACCGTGCTGGTCATCTATTGATTTTTTGTTTTTGGGGCGTGGCTAATTGCAAGCTAAACCGATAAATTTTGATGCATGTTGTGAAGCCCACATGTTATTTGATGCGACACATATACTGATATTGGCGTGACATCCGTCCCTTGCTAAGCTTTTCCTAACGGCATTATATGCAAAATATATATTCCATTTGTTTTAGTAAAAATTAGAAATTTGATACAAAAACTTACCAATGGTCATTTTGTTTTAAGATTTATAAAAAGACGCGTTTATTGATATATTCTAGTTTTCTTCTCCTTACCTTAGTTACTTATACTACCTCCATTTTTCTAATATTCTCTTACTCTATAGATATGTAGTTTAAGAAAATTTTGAAAAATGTGAGTAATTAAAAGACAAAATAGAATAAGGTAAGAGATAATTTTAAAAGTTGGGTGAGTTTGAGAAAAAAGTTGAATTGAGTAATAGAGAATAAGATGTAATTATTGTAGGGTAAATGAGGTAAAACAGTGAAGAAGTATACCCAAAATCCCAAATAGACTAAAAAAAGAGAGTATAAGGTGAAATTATTTTAGGAAATTAGCAAAATTTTGCTCACTTTGATTCTTCTTTAACATAACATCCACAATTTCATGACTTTATTTGAAAGATAAGAGGAAATAATTCTAATTTTCTACAATTTCACCTAAACATTTTCCTACACAAAATTTCCGTCTCCAAGTTTCCATAATCATTCCATCCCACATAATGTATGTAAAGCTCTTATAGCTAGCAATTATTGCTATTATTTTTTCACTAGATTACTTCCTTGCTTTTTCTTCATGGGGTGTTAGTGAATTCTTAGTTAGCAAAGTTCACAACATATCCCACTTGACCTTCATTTATTCTAACTTCACACCAACTACATGTGCTCCTCCTATGGAATTTGTTTTTCCTTCTTCCTTTTCTTATCATGTTCAAAATCCAATTTTTATTTGTGGAGATACAATGTCATAATCTCTCAAATATGCATGTATTCAAAAATCTTTGTCCAATTATATGAGTATATGACAACCTTTTAGGTACAGTTTACGATCTTTCTTTACTCCATTCCTTAGTTTTTCTTCACCCCTACTTTTTACTCATGATGTTTTCGAGTACATCACTTTTGCCAATACCACCATCATGCAATAGGAATTTCAACTTTATCTTTCTTTGACATACCGATTCTACTTTAATGATGCATCATTTTGTCGTGTTGGATTTGGTGCTCTTTCTCTTAAGATAAGAGTGTCATAAGAGCATTTTTTTCTATCTTCATTCCTTCGTTATCATCTTCACATTCCTCTTTATTAATGAAATTTGGGGAGACATGATTATATTTAGATTTCACTAAAGGAATATTTAGATTTTTAGAAAGGAAAAAAAAAACCCTTCTCACCGAGCACCAAATGTGGATGAGAGAGGTTAAACTGTTATAGGTTAATCAGATTTTTTTTTTTTTTTTTTTTTTGATATAGCCTTAATTATATGTTAAACGAGGATGATTAAGATTCATTTATCTGTTGAATCTATGAATAACACTTTCTTATTAAGTAAAATGACAATATCTAAAATAATATTATATATAAAAATAACCTTGGTTCATTAGCAAAAAAAGAATATGAATTTTATAATTAATTGACGGAGTGGAAAGAATAACGTACAAGTAAGAAAATATATCAATATGAGTGTTTATTTATAGATCTAAAAAAATATGACGTTGGTAGTTTTTTAATTTCTAATACTATACAAAATTGTTGTAAAAAAAAAAATACTATTGTTGCATATATAATCCTTGGGAAAATTTGAGCAAGAGAACCTTGTCACATGCAGATCGGTCCGTGTACTAGTATGCAATTAGGAGAGTTTTATTTCGTGGGATGGCGAAGCCCCCCACCCCCCACATGAATAAAGACGTGATTTTGTTCATGCCATGTTATAGCTTTGGTTTTGTCACGCTGTGAATTGATTATTTGTCATAGATGAGATCCAAGGTATATTTTTTTTTCTTTTTGCTATATATTCATGTTATGGCTTAGAACAATAATGCACAAAAATCACACATAATAGAGATGCTTTAGGAACTTTGGTGTTTAGGCTGTAAATAGCTTTTCTTAGTCGATTTGAACGTGATAAATTGGGATTTATCTTGACAAATAGTCCCTCTTATTTAGGATTTAATCTCGTAAATGCTTGATACGCTGATGACCAGTTGTTACTAAAAACTTAATAAAGGTCAATGTGGACTCACTGTCTTTTCTCATTGTATTGACTTATGTATCACACATACATTTTACCTTGAGTCAGTTATAGGCTTTTGTTTTTAAGAAGCCATTATTTGATAGGTTAATGCTGCGAATGAGAGAATGCTGGGTGGAAGCGGTGTAGACGGAGGTATAGCAATCATTGACTGTTTCTTTGAATAACTTGATGAGCTGATTTTTTTTTTTTTTGGATATGATTTAATCTGTTAATTTTCTTTGTTTAGCCATTCACAGAGCTGCTGGTCCAGAACTCAAAGAAGCATGTTATAAAATACCTGAAGTTCGCCCTGGAGTTCGCTGTCCCACTGGAGAAGCAAGGATCACTCCGTATGTGTCCAAGTGTCTTAAGTGCCCCTGAGTGTACACACTGTTGTGCAGAAATAGTTTTGTTAAAGGTATGTTAGATATTTATTTTACTAACATAAATTATGTCATGTTGCAGTGGTTTCAGATTACCTGCAGCTCATGTAATCCACACTGTTGGTCCAATATATGATGCTGAAAAAAATCCCGAGGCCTTGCTGAAGAATGCTTACAAGTAACTTTTGTGCTTCAATATGTGCCATTGGTCATTTTCTTTTTCTTACTTATGAAGTCATATTACTTGTGTCTGATGCAGAAATAGTTTGCTTGTTGCGAAAGAGAACAACATTCATCACATAGCCTTCCCAGCCATATCTTGTGGTATTTATGGGTATGTTGCCTGAATTTGATAATCCTTCCATAATTTGCTCTTTCTTAGGAATAAGTTGATTAAAATATCCATAGTATTTTTTGTAAGTGCTGAAGAAAGTTTCTTGATATGGGATAACAGAGTATGATTTTTGTAGCATCTGATGCTTAATCATGCTGTGCACAAAAACATTTAGCTTACATCAGAGCTTGAGTCCTATGAATTTCAAAGTAGGCTTACATTTTGCAATGGGTGGAGTTGTTTGATTTTTTTATTATTATTATTATTATTTTCTAAGGAATCATTATAGGCTGCTGAGATGTTAGTCACTCTTTTTAATGTTTTAACTTGGTAAGAAATTTCTCTTCTGCAGATATCCTTATGATGAAGCAGCCAATATTGCCATATCCACAGTTAAGGAATTCGCCAATGACTTCAAGGAGGTACCAGATTGCTCTATCAAAGTCTGATATTTCTTTCAGTATTATAGTATCTTGTCAAATTGTACTCTCTCTCTCTCTCCCTCCCTCCCTCCCTCCCTCTCCCACTCTCTCTCTCTCTCTCCCTCTCTCTCTCTCTCTCTCTCTCTCTCTCTCTCGAGTTCCATTCCCCAATTCCCACCCATTTTCCGTGTGCTGTTAGTTGGGTAGAATTATAGATAACAAACAGTTCATATCATGACTTGCCGCTATCTACAGCGGCATTATGTTACAATGGCTGCATACAATCTAATGACAACAATGACCTTTGAATAATTAACAAGATTGATCTTAATCTCTTTTCAGGTTTATTTTGTACTGTTCTCTGATGACATATACAATGTTTGGTTGAAGAAAGCAGAGGCGCTTGTTGGAAATTAAGGCTATTCTTCTTGACTTAAGATATGTGCTTAGATAAGCATGTACTGCCAGAGTTGCTCTGAAGTTTACATTGAGCTGCTGAGAGGAAATTTGTATAAACAAGTGTTAAAAGTCTAAGTAGAGCTTAATTTGTTAGCCAATAATAACATAGGTTCATCATCGTGTTATCTTGTATTTCTTCTTGCACCCTTCTGCTCTTTATATGAAATCACTAATATGTAAGGATGTTATTGGTTTGAGGCATTGGGTTTCAACAAACACAGTACAAGGCATTATACATATACACATTCATGCTTCAGGCATAGTATCACGGCAAAAAGTTTGCCCCTTCCCCTCATATAAACGTGCATATCAAAGAATTAGTTGGTGCATTTTTCTGTATTGTATGAAAGAAATTAATCAGAGAATAATGCTTAGCAACAAGTTTTTCAAATGTGATATGAAAGCTATATAACAAAGTCTAGTTCTGAACTTTAACAAAAGCCTACTGAAATCCTGTACAAATTGGTCTAAAGATCATTCATCTTTGTCCTTAGATGTACTTCGAGACAGTCTTCTAATAATATCCTCATCGACAACTTTGTATTGCCTTGAAAATCTTTGGTGTACAAAGCCTGCAAATTTATCAATCTGCTCTTCATATCTGCTGTACAGAGCCGGAATTGTAACAAAAATTATAGTGCCTGTGAACAACAAATTTCAGAAGTGAGAGGAAATACAAAATTCACAAAACACTCAAACCAAGTGATATCACCCATCAGATCCAAGTAATGTGCCAAACATACTCCAACTCTCCAAGTGTCCGATGCGAGAGGAAAATATTAAAGAACCTTAAATTCTAAAAAATAAAAATAATAAAAATAAAAATAAAAGTTTTAACAAAAACAGAATACCATGGCTCTGGATTCAAAAGAAATAATAACCAAGAGCTGAGAATAGAAAAGGAGAGATAAGGCCAGGTCAGGCAAATGTACACTATGATTTTCGGCCACACATGGTGGCCTATGTAACTACAGATCGAAAAACGAAAGGGGTTCCAGAAGGGTAACTTAGTAATTGCATACCAACACTCGTTTTTTTGTTCCCCTACATGTGCCAATTATGATTAAATAAACACATTTTACAAGATACCCTTATGTTAAGCACAACAAAATAAGATCCCAAAACAAGGTTAGGGGAAATTGTAACCAGAAAATTAGTGTCAATACGTTGGCGGCCAATGTTGAAAGCAAGTAAGACAAAAAAGGTACACCTTAATAGCCGGTAGGAAAAGAAAATTCCCTAATAAGCACAAAATATTAACTATTAACTAGGAAGATTATAGTATCAGTTGCATGGTCAAGGAATAACTTGCGGAAAACAAAAGCAGAAAATAGCCACAGATAAAAAGCTTCTTGGAAGCTAACAGCATCTACGAATTTGTATTAGCACGGTACTATATTCCATCATGGGTAAAATTTGTCAAGGAACCTTATACAAAGAGGGACTCTGGATAATTAAGAAGGGAAGTGCATCCTGACGTAGACACTAGGCAACAGTAAACCCAAATCAGTTGGTTGATAAATTTGAAAATCTGCCGCAAAAAATTAATGTCTTTCCAGTGGCTTAACGGCCAATATTCCTTGGGCTTGTAAAATTAAGCCAGCCTGAAATAGACTAACAAACAAAGCCAAAGAAAGTGATTACTGATGTTGCTCAACTTCCCTCTATCTCTGTTATCATACTTCAATACACCGTAGTTAATACCTTCAAATTATTCAAGACAGAAAGCGTCTGCACTGTACAAGTAAGTGGGAATGTGTGCTACATTAAGTGGTCTAGCAAAGCCAAACCAAGCTGTTTTCCAGATTTAGGTTACTTATACTAAACCATATACAATGCTTTCCTAGTTAGAGGTAGCCCCACAAAGCTGGGATTCGTCATGTTGCCCAGAATGCCTAGATCTCTCTGGCAAACATCTCCCGCTAAATGAATGTTTTCACCCTAACTAGTTCACCAAAATTAGTCATCTTAGAGGAATTTTGCTCTTCAGCTGGTTAGTTGGTAAGGCTGCATAGATCATGAACTTGTTACATCCCAGTAGCAGCTGGGTCCCAACTTTGTTTTCCTTGACAAAATCCGACCCCTTTCTCCAGCAATGAGAATAGGCAGAATGTAATGGCTACCCTACCTCAGATTACATAGCACCATTTTCAGGCAGACAGGAGTGGACCAAACAGGAAAAAAATCAACTAATCCTTGAGCTATCTTCAGCTACTTTCAATCATGAGAAACCAGAGCACATTAAAGTGTTTTATAGTACAGTTTCAATATGCCATCCAGACCCCAAAAATAGCACAACTGCACAAGCATAGACAGCTATTGCGCAGATAAAGTCATCCTTTCTTAATATTGCATGTAACCCAGTATCCTTGCAAGCCCAGAGTGATAAACTATAATCTAATCCTTGGAAGGAATTGAATCAAATTTTGCCTCTTTGTTGCACAAACAGCAAATTTCAATACTCTAGGTACACTTTACCAAAAGCACAAGAAGATCATACTTCAAATTGTTTGGTTCTATGAAGTGCTAGACAGTATTATGCATCTGGATGAAATACTAGCAAGTTTACAATTCCACAGTATCAAGGTAATTAACTTGTCTTTAGAATAAGGGGAAAAGGTGATGAACTAAGACTATTAGCATTCAAGAAGCTGTAAAAACTTGCCCATATTAACATGACCTCATATAACCCCATTCATGTCAAGTATAAATTGCCGTCCTTGAGGGGTTCATGATCCTTCACGAACCTCAAATCCCCTATATTCTAACACCCTTTCTCTTACTAAAGATTCCTTTACCTTGCAAAACAAGTGCTACTAACTATAACTATATCACATGAATCAAGATTCATTCCATAAAGTCATCTACATTAATCCTTCTCTACAATTCTTTTACATCAAGTGCCATGTGCTCCCGCAGCCGCTAAGCACTTCATGTTCTTTTGTACAACATCTATCCAAGTCAACTTTAAACCCAGTATCGTGAGTCTCGACCAAAAATGATCAAATTTGGTTAACCTAAAATTCCCTTCTAACTCCAAACACTTTGCACAATAGCTAATCAACATCACAAGAATGCATCAATAACCAACCAGACTATCAAACTACGATTGCACTCGTGAATACAGACAACCAAATGCAACTTATGCAACAAAACGACTTGTGCAAAGTCTCCAACCACTAAAAGATCTAGTAGCATCCAAATCGCAAACCAATTTCACCAATTCTTCGTATCAGAATCATTTGGATGTAACCATCACTTGTTGCTTTCATACTTGAATTTTATGCATACTTTTATCATTCGAGAACATAAAATGTCCTAAAAATAGTAGCAGAAAAACAGAGAATATCTTGGCAAAGGTAGAAATGTCTATGAATTAATTTTTACTTTTCAAAAAAAAAAAAAAAAAAAAAAAAAAAAAAAAAAAAAAAAAAAAACATTTAAAAGTGTAATATAAAAGCAAGGATAAAACCCCATACCTACATAAGCAAGCGTAAAGAAAGAAAATAAGCTACCAACAACAGAAAAGAGCCACAATGCTGCCACCACCTGAAATAAGAAAGAAACATGGTAAGAAATTTTACACACAAATGAGTTGAAGTAATTAATAGGAATATCAAGGAAATAAGGGATTCAAATGGCACACGATAGGCACAACAAATCTACAATGTTAACTGAAATAATCAGAACTTACCCCAAAAAAAGGTAATCAATGTGGCAATTGGGAAAAGAGAATGATGATTAAAAATTGAAATTACGCACGAGTAAATTCAATTAGTGAAAATTTAATTTTTAAAAAATGTATGGAAGAGCGAAAAAAGTAATAAATATTGGCACGTTCACCGGATTTTTTTTTAAAAAAAAGAAGGGAAATTGATGGGAAATTTTTAACCATACACGAAGAAAAAAAAAATGAGAACTTTTTGAGCCATCCTAATTGAAAACAGGAGGAACAAATAGGATCGGAGGGAGCAGAACAAATTTCTATCCGAAAAAACAATGTAAATCTGAGATAGTATAAAATACATACTCAAAATGTAAGGAAAAACAAGTGATTTATGCTGAAATTTTTACAGCAGATAAACCTTGTAAGTTGAATTGATTAGACTTGACAAATGGACATTTTGAGAAGTTCAACAGGTAAGACCGGGAAGTCCTATGGTTTCAAACATGGAAAAAAAACTTGCAAGGTGTATTCATACATTGAAAATCAAAGCGCTCAACTTCTCACAAATTGATACCATACCTTAAAGAACAGTCTGAAGTCCTTGCCAAGTGTGATATCATGTGCCATCAACAGAAAGTAGTTAACTTTGACACGAAAAGATGCAGCAGCAGAGGTGACTAAATCTTCTGACAACTCTAGTTCAGGCAGTTCTTCCAACTGTCTGCAGGAAATCAGAGAAAACCTATGATGCTCTAAGCCTCTAACTGGAGAGCTGATCAACTATGAGACTATGGACAAGAAAATATTAATATGAAAAAGAAGTGAAGGGAAAGCCAGACCTATTTGTTACAACAGCATAATTGGCGCGAAGGAACTGCACAACTATCAAGATGAGCAGAACATCTGAGCTTACTGATAGGAATGGCAATCCAGACTGCTCAAACAATAGCCATGCAACAGTAGCAACAATAATAACCCCACAAGACAAGTGCCATTTCTTCCACAAGATCACATCAGCAGCTAAGCACAAAGAACAAAACATGAATCAAACAAATGCAACTTCTATGACGACAGAATCTAATACTCCTAAGTATAAGCCATAAAGTCAAAAGTCAGAAGTCTCCAAGTCAATTAAATGGTCTGGTAGGACTGCAAAGCTTGAGACAGTTGTAAATCATAAAGGAGCTTTCCTCAAAGAATCACCATAGGGTAGACAATGATCACAAACTCCAGAAATTTTCATCCTAAACCCAAAGCTTAACAGTGAGCATATATTTTGCATACCACAACAATCTTGAGTCTTGACACCTCAAGAATGCACTGAACAAACAAATAGCACACCAAACTCGTTTAACAGTAGTATGTATGGATGGTATCATGAGACTGAAGAGTTTGTCCTCTAACGGTCTTCAAACTTCAAAGTAAAATGAAGGAGCAATACAGTTATTTTTCACCCCATATCAAGAAGGGACAAAGGTCTAGATCATCTTGCTTGGTGCTCCTTCAATTACTTGTCCAAAACCACTAAACCTCCACTAGGTGAACGAGTTAGGTTCCTAGCACCAATCTATAAGGTGCATATGCATAGGTGTAAATGTGTAAAGGAAATCGACATATCCATCCTTGAGGGGATAGACAGGTAATTGGATTTCAAGAGTTCTGCAATGAGAATTGACAAGTCCACAAGACGGTAAATGGATTGTTTTGTACTGGTTTTTATGAACACACAGGACAAATTCAATATGAGAACTTGAAAAAGACCTGTTTCTATCTCTAGGAAAGGTTTGATTTTGATGTATTTATCCTAGATTAACCTTAGTTTCACGATTCAAAAACGATAAAGCACTCTTTGCAGCCCTTAAGAAAAAGCCTTCTTCAAAATGCAATTCAATAAGAATCACATATGTAACTTGCAAACACATGTAACACCATCATTCATAAAATTCACAAGTCACGACAAACAAACTTAATCAAACTCGAGCAAAAACAAAATAATGATCCTAAACCGCAACTTGAAATCAAATCCCGTATACATCATTGTCCTTTGCAACTTTCTAAAAAAAACAGTAGTGATAAATTATGTAACATTTACCTTGTCCACCTCCCATTATCTGATGCATCGGCTTCTGCCGCCCAAATAAACGGTAAACTGAGCTACAAGACGTTGAAGTAATACCACCCACATCCCTCTTTTGTTCACCATCCAGCTCACTATTACTCTGATCTTGTAAATGCTCCATTATTTCACATCAAACACCCTAAAAATTTTGCCACCAAAATTAATTAGCATCATACAAAATCAAAATCATTAATTTCTTAGAAAATTAAGGAAAAGTATGAAATACCCACTTGAGGAAATATGAGTTGAAGCATCAATGGAGGTCTGAGCGTAACATTTACTCAACCAAATTTGTCAAATCAGCAACCCCAATTGACCAACTAACCTTGAAATTTCAACCTTTTTGTTTCTGGGTTCTAGCAAGATTGAAAATTTATGAAGAATAAAACTTTTTTGGGGGGTTTATAAAATTTTTGGGTCAAATTAAACAAAGGAAAAGAACGTCACCCAATGTGATTTTCCCTTTGATCTAACCAATGTAAAGGGTTGAAGGTCAAGATGACGATATTAAAATTGGTAGCACGTTTGTGTTTAAAGTCAAATTTAGCAAAATTTTATTCGATTAAAGGCTAATCAAATTTGGTTAATTAGCTTGGATGATGCAATGTATAATGTATTGTTTGTTTCCTAGCTCAATTGTCAATCTAGTTTCCTAGTTATACATGAAATTGCGTTGTTAGCCGTTTATGAGTTATGACTATGGGCCTATGGGTCCTACCTATCCCATCAAAAAGAACTATTCCTTGCTTTCTTTTTTTTTTGAAACGTATTCCTTGCTTTCAATTATGGGTATTCAATTCTCGTCAAAAAAAAAAATAAAAATTATGGATATTCAATTTTATTTTGAAAATTAATTTAGTAAGGAGTTAATATTACTAGAAAATTCAAGTTTATAAGACTGATTGTAAAAAAAAAATTTGAGTTAAGCACAAATTCAGGTACTCAATTCTTCTTTTTTTCACCGTTTAGGTACTCAATTTTTTTTACTTTGCTTTTGGGTACTGAGTTAAGAATTTCGGCCAAAAAAAATAAATCAGCCTAAGAATTCAGTACCTTTGGTACCTTTGGTTAAAGAATTCAGTACCTTGGTTAAGAGAAAATGGGCCCCACCCGATTAAAAAAATTCACGGGTCACCCTTAATTTTTTTCCCTTTTCTTATTCTTTATTCCCCCTTTTTGCTCCCTTTATTCTTTCCATTTCTGGAAATTCTGCTGCGTCATTGTCGAAGAACACGAGCAAGCTTGGGCTCGATTCTGGGGAAAACGACCCCAAAAGCCGCCATTTTTTTGAGGTAAGCTCAATTACTCATGGATTATGTTGTTATTTTGATATAAATTTTGAATTTTTTGCCCATTTCTTGATGTTATTTGCGACCTAGGGTTTTCGATTTTTTTGGGGTTTTTTTTTTAACAAATTGATGATGTCGATTTCTTGTGTTTTTTGTGTTAAATTTGTTGCTTTGTTGTTGTTTGTTTGTTTGATTAAGCTAGTGTTGTTGTTGAATGTTGATTGCATGTTGTTTTAGCAGCATGTTGTTTGATTAAGCTAACAGCAGCTTCTGTTTTTTTTTTATATTTATTTCTAGAAAATCTTGTAAAACCTTGTTGAAGAATTTGTGCCTAAATAGACATGGTGAATGAACCTGTTTTGATGATATTTGTTGCTGGTGTATACAGCTTCCGTGTTGCTGTTTTTGTTTTGTTTTTTTTTTATTATTATTATTGAAATTGAATCAGGGAAAATCATTTTGGATGAATTTTGTTAAGAAAACATGGTGAATCTGCCCTAGAGTGACGCTAGTGTTTTGCAGGTGTTTTCATGGCATTTTTTGGCCAAGTTCATGCCCCTTTAAATAGAGTAATAACGGCTAGTTTCTGAGTCAAAGTTAAGAAATTTATTTATTTTTATTTTTAAAATATTAATTTTTTAATTATGTATGGTTAGTGATGAGTTAGTGGTGAGTTAGTTCACCTGAAAATCACTTTGAGTACCCAAAAGCAAAGCAAAAAAAAATCGAGTACCTAAAAGGTGAAAATTAGAAAAATTGAGTACCTAATTGTACTCTTAACTCAAAAAAATTGTATTACCAGGGATAATATGGTTATTTCTAAAAATAAATGAGGGGTAACTTTGTCATTTCACCTAATCAATGAAAGGAATTTTTTGTTGTTTTATTTTTTTTAAAGACAACTGATTTGCAAAAATGGTAAATCAGCCTGATTAACTGGATCTTCCTCAAATATTACTTCGTACTTGTGTACAAAGTAATATAAAGTGCTTACAATGAATTTTATCTTGTTGACATACAGGCAGCGAAATATTTTATTAATGCGCAATAATAGTCAGTGAAATAATAAGAACAAGAAAACAATAAAGTGGATAAACAAATAGCACATGTATTTATGTCGTTCAATCAACTAAACCTACTATGTGGGTTGAGATTCAATAGCTTCTCTGCACTATAATGGAGAAGAGAACAAAGAGGAATATACAAGGAGTCTTTCTAACTTAGCAATGTGGAGGTGCTAAGAATATGATCAGCCAATGGTTCTTTATACATAAGGGATCCCTAAATAATCTCTAATATACTCCCCACGTTAACTCCTAGTAGCCAAAGTAGAGATCTCAAATTAGGAATTTTCCATAATTACGCCACATAAATCTTAAACCACAAATTATGCGTGTAAAAAACGAGTCATACGTGCACGGTTCAATCTTGCGCGCTCCAGTCTTGGTTCTGAGGACAAAAGATGACTCTTTCGAGTTGTTGCCTTGATTAATGTATTCTTCATGTTGATGTACTGAGCGCATTATGCTACTCAATTACAAGTCATACCTAATATATTTCTACGTGTCAACATACTTGTTGAGATATATCGAACATGTGATTAAAGGAAGAATAATATATAATGTATATCAATGAAGGTTGGACTAAGGTACTGAAAGATTTGCCAATGGAGAGTAGATGAGCCATATGGCTTATTGCTTCTCTTGACTTGGTTGTTGAGTAGTCCTTCATAAGGCTCTTAAGATGATGGGCATGGTAATCAATATCATGAAATGGATGGTCCTGTTGCGAGAATATATAGAGGGTCAAAGGTTGATTTCTTCCATGCAACTCAATTTTAATAAATTATTTGCATGTGTATCACCATATGAAACTAAGACGCTTTTGGAGATTCAAACTTGTTTTGTAAATTGTAATGTTTGCATCCTCACGACTGAAGTGCTTTGCTACTCTCAAATAATAGAGAATTTTCCCTTTAGAATTTAAATTAAAGGACTAGGCTTGGTTGCAAGTTAATCTCAAGTTGAAATTCAAGTAAAGCATTTTAAGTCTCTAATCCATTGCATATGTGACATTGTGAAATAAGGTTTCAAATCAGTCATAATTTGAGATTATTCTCAGTAGAATGAGTAGAATAAATTATAGGATGCTTACCAATATGGCAGTCGATTTAAACGATATTTTAGCCTTAGTAATGAAGTCGAGTTAACCTAATTCCTCGAGAATACCATAAAAGAGATCATTGTTCTCGTTCTCAAATTAATTCATTATCAATACTATATACTAAAAGACACACCAGCAATGACACGTGTCATTTCCTGGTGTGTCGATTATATTTTAAAAATTTTGTTTTTAAAAAAATCCATTTAAAAAACAAATACATAAATAAAAGATTTGATCCGTCCTAATATTTATTGCCAATTATAAACTTAAATATAAAACAAATTTCTTACTTACATAAATAAAAATATTTGATGTATGCATGTATCCTTCCACAATCAAATGCATATTTTAAAAGATCTGCTTGACAAATGGGTTATTATAAAATCCATCATATTATTCACATATGTAAATTTACTTATACAATGTTAATTTAAAATTAGTTATTAAAAATTTTCGTGCATGACACGGGGTCTAACCTAGTATCTCTCTTATTATACACCCATGAAAAATTAATCTTCTAATAAGCACACGAATTTGTTTTACAAGAAAAAACTACTTTAAGATCGATTGTTTTCTTCGTAACTGAACACTCTGTCTCAATATAATTTTTAGTGAAATAACTAAAATTTTCTCTTTTTTCTTCTTTCGGTTCATTTGCTATACTATACGTCTATACTCTGTACATATGGTATTAGTTAGTATTAAATTGGGTATGGGAGTACGGAATATTATTTAATTGATTAATTGGCCATTAGATGAATTCAGAATTCAAGATTCGAGACAAAAAAAAAAAAAAAAAAAAAAATAGGGAAGATCCTTGCTTACTACTGTTAGGTAGTATCCTACTACCAACATTTCGAGATCGACAGCGCAACTTGAGCGTTCAACTCGCCAATTTCTAACTTTCATTTAAAGGCAAGATCTTCCTTTTCATTTTCATTTCTTTCTTATTCTTAAAATAATTTGTCACCCAATTTTTATATTTTCATTTTAATACCAAGTAATTTTAATAAATAGTGTTCTACCTTCCATCACCCTACCCTTCTACTACCCCTTTTATTGCTTCCAATCAGATCTGCTCTACATTCTCTCAAATTTGTTAAAATTCATGATCTTTACCCAAATTTCGAGGTGGGTTTTTCTTGAATTTCAATTTTTACCAAAATTTTCCTTTCTTTTTTGAAAAAAAAAAAAAAATTCATTTTATGATGTTCTTGCTTCTGATATTTTTTGTGGGTAGGTTTTGAAGTGGAAGATTGATCAGTGATAACCGACGAAATACAAGAAAAGGGTGAAAAGAAAAATGGGTGAAAATAGGGGTGGATTTCAGCTTGGAACTGTTGGGGCTTTGAGTCTCTCAGTTGTATCTTCTGTTTCAATTGTCATTTGCAATAAAGCCCTTATTAGTACTTTGGGATTTCATTTTGGTAAGTTCTTATAATTCAATTTTGGGTTTTTATTAATGTCCATTCATTGTTTAATTGATAAGGTTTAATTTCTTCAATTTCTTGTTGATTTGATAAAGTGCTATTTTTCTTAATTGATTTTGATACTTCGTATATGTGACCTTAAGGACTAACTGTATGCGATTAATGGCAATGTCACGCGTGAATCGGTGTTATTAAGTGATATTTTTATGTGAATCCAATGTGTGAACACGGCTCGGGTTTAAGCTGTACTGGTTCTTGATTTGGAGTGGTGTTGAGAATTCTATGATTTGTGATATAGTGATCTATCTATGCTTCATGAGGAAGAGGAAATGGGTGTTGTTTGAAATGAAGGAAATTATGGTTTACTTTAATTTTGGGATTTTAGGATGTCCAAGAAATGGGATTGTGTTCCGTGCTTTAAATGGCCGCTCTGCATCAGAATGAATTTGATGAAATTAAATCTGATTACTAGCATTTAAATGTTGTGGAGAAGTACGGTGCATAAGCTCGTATATTGAGTTATAAATGTTTTGGTTGATATCGTATCCATAGAATCGATATCTTTGGTGATTCTTTACTGTCGCGTCCTGCAAAAGATGGATTACACTGCTTTGGACGAGGATGTTGACTATAGGAGGTGGGTTTGTGGTACTATTTGAGGCTAAAGACGCTTTGTAATTTAATGCATCGATTATCTAATATCTCGCCTTTTTGGAAATGTAATTTTTGATCTTCAATACATCTCATATATGTCATGGGCTAGTATTTGTAGTTGCTATAGATTTATGGTGGTAATTGTATAAAATTTTCAAATGATAAGATGTACCTTCCATTAAGTGTTTTTCTGATGTTGGAATCCAGTTATTTTTAAAATTTTGTAAGTGTATCCTTTGTTATTGTGGGTCATGGGCTGTAATTTTTTTGGCTGATGACCCATGTAGTCTTTTTCATCGTACAAAGAAGGGAGCATAAACTTTTTTTTGGTAACATTTAACGTGTAGAACCTAGTTGTCGCAAGCAGACAAATATACATTAATCATGAATAAATATTGCAGCAGTTTTCAAATACTTGTGGTGACCTATGTGGCTATGTGCATGGAATTGATTTCAACCAATAAGAGTTCTCCTTTCAAATAATTTGTCTTATATTTGTCGACTTTTCATGTTTAAAAGGAGTTTCTTTTTCTTATAATTTATATTAATTACCTGTCGGCCAATCTTGATTTGTTAGAAATGAAAATTATACTGTGTCTTGGCATCCTAGATCCTTTAGGATCCACTTCGAGTCATGTTATTGCAGGGTGTCGAGTCTCTTCCGTCCGGCTACTCTTTCTTAAAATCTAATGATGGAACTTTTAAAAACAAAATGCTGTATGATTTCATAGTTGTACTTGTATAGCTGTATACGTTACCAATCCTCAAACCTGTAGCTTTGTGTTGTTCAGTAGTTGTTGATGCATACTGTCTTCGTTCTATTGCGACTGCAAATGTTGGCTGGTAAAGAATTTGTCACATTGACATTTACAAGCATTTTGGAGAGATTACATTTTACATTTTACGTGAACCTATGAAGTAGGATGGTATGTTTGTGCAGGGATGAAGCTAGAAGCTACTCAAGCTAGTGTCATAGGGGGCATAGACATTATCAAAAGCTTATAATGACCCAAATACATGACATGTAGTTTTCTATAATATTTCAAAAGAAAAGTTGTAGGTTTGTAGCTACCATATATTGAGTACATGCTTTTAAAAAAAAAAATAATAATAATAATAATAAAAAAATCAGGAAGCTTTTAAACTTTAAGCTGAAATTGACCTAATTTGATTTGTAATTATCAGCATTTTGCCAATGATAGACAGAACAGTGGTCAGCTAACAATTGAACAGTGATCAATGATTGGTCATATCTGGCTGTTTATAACTCAAGGTTTTGTTCCTCTAATATAGTGTCTTAAAAGGTAGTTGTCTGCCAAATTAGAAAGAAGCGTTATAAGCTACTTGTCATATGAGCCTATGAGGTCATTGACTATTTAATGAATACTTTTTTTGTTAGTTTTTATTTATTGTTTAGTTTTATGTATGATAATCATTAGGAGGGGCATAAAATCTTGCGTCAACGAATTGCCAGGTTTCAGGCAATGGTATGTATGATATCTGAGCTGGAATTATGGCATATAGTGCTGAAGTACTGAATCACTTGATACTGTACCAAAAGTATCTAATAATTTAATTTAAGTTAGATAAAACTTGTGCTATCCATGTAGACAAGAAAATTTATGTGAGTCAATCATTTGTCCAAAGTCTGTTGATAGTGCACGCTTTACATGTCCAGGGACTTAATTATGATTGTGATTGAAGAACCAATACAGTTCTTGAAGCTTGAAGCAAAAAAATCTTAATGAATGCCCTATCTATTTTTGTTCTTATAGTTAAATTGATGATCGTTGCTGAAGTGATATTACCTAAAGGGGTATATAGATAACTCAATCCACTCCTTACAAAATTCTACTTTTGGGTTTGTCACAAATTTTAAGTATATATGTTAAATGTGGCATTAAATCTGTAGTGGATAAAGAGAGAGTGTTTGGTTACATGGTAATAGAGTTTCTTTTATGGAGGGGAGAAAAAGGAAATTTTATTTGAATGGAATATGCAACTAGTGTCAATGGATGGAGGGAGTTTATGCTAGTTCTAATTGCTTTTAGTTATTGAGTTATCTCTGATTGATGGATGTTACATTATAACAGAATTGGTAAGAAGGAGGAGTCTTTAGATTCTCCTTACAAGTTATGAATGCAAAATAAATACTGAAAGCCAAACACCCTGTAAACCAGTTCTTATGGTGATTTTAGACTCTAGGGTTGTCATTGCTTAGAACTTTAATGCAGATTTTGAGGATATGATTAGGTACTGTGAGGATGATGAAGAGTAAAATCTAAAACTTTATGCATGACGCAATTGGTAACTTGTGAACTTGTAGGGTAACTCACACTTTTTAATTTATTATTCTAAGAGAATTCCGTAGCTGTTGTGCTGTTTCTCCATCTCTTTGGATAATATTGCTTGAATGCATGTAATTTTAGGCTTGTTAACTAAAGAGTAAAGTAGCAAACACTGTGTAATCTAACTGTTCTAAAGTCATTAATTGATACTGGAAAGAGCAAACACCTTGCAAAGCATCTTCTCTTTGCCACACGTTGCATTTTTTCAATATATATTGTGCTTGCGCTTTTCAAGAACTGCCCTTAACCTTCAATTATCTCCCATAATATATTTCTGCTAATTATACTACCCTTGTTCCTAGATGATTGATAAGATTACTGGAGCAACAGAAGCCAAGAGGAGTAGGAGAGAGAGATTTTATAGTATGGGCATATAAGAATAGGTTTGAGAAAGAGTGTTATAAGTGGGGCTTTTGTAAGAAGTCCGAGAGTGTTTTAAAAGGGCTACTAATGGTAGTAGAAAACGTAATCAGCTAAAGGAATGTAGGTAGTATAAAGTAGTGACGGATTTGTATTGAAATGTGGATGAAAGTATGAAATAATTTCTTATTTTGCTCCATACCCCTGTTTGGTAAGCTTCCCCCTATAGGTTGGAACCCATAGCCATTTTTCTCATTTTTTCCCTATAGGTTGGAACCCATAGCCGTTTATCCATCCCTCTTCCTCTCTCTGATAATCATAGGTTCGTAGCTTTGGGTGCAGCGCAATAAATAGACTGAGGGAGTGTGTTTGGGTGCAGCACAATAAATAGACTGAGGGAGTGTGCTTTTCATTATATTTTGAGCGAAATTAATGATCGGAGCTTGTTAGAAAGCTTTAGCGGCTTATATCTTGAATCAAGGGGCATGCACCTAGATAATGATATATCAGCTCACTGTATTCTTAAAGGGTATCATATATATTTTATTTATTCAATTTATTTTTTTGGCATTTTCTATGTGATCTTATGTCGTTAGTGTTAGGTTGTTTGAAGAAGAATATTGAAGAAGTCTCAACCTCTCAGTGTATGGAAGTAGTATCTTTACTATCTTAAAATGAATTAGAGTCTGTTAAGTATGTAATTATAATTCTTTATAGCCAAAAATTTTTCCACTTCTGCATCGATGCAATTCGACGCGTATTCTAATGGTGTCTACCTGAAGCTGATAATTTTAACAGTATGCCTGAAGTGCCAGAGATTATTAATTTTTGGTATGAATGAATTTTAGCATGTACTGTACACTAACTATTGTTCCTTTCTTGTCTATCTGCAGCTACTACATTGACGAGCTGGCATCTGCTTGTTACCTTTTGCTCTCTTCATGTAGCTTTAAAGATGAAATTATTTGAACACAAACCCTTTGAGCGAAAAGCTGTTTTGGGGTTTGGCATTCTAAATGGAATATCCATTGGACTATTAAATCTCAGCTTGGGTTTCAATTCTGTTGGCTTCTATCAGGTATGAGGCTTGCTAATTTTTTATAATCTGTTGATTGATATTTTTAGAATATACTGAAGGAGAGAAGGCTAATGTTTTATGGGTCATTAAGGTCTGAAAGCATTCCCTTTTCTTTAGTTCATGTGCTCAATATTTGTGGTTTAATGTTTTATGGGTCATTATGTGTTTAATCATGAATTATCCGGTCCCTGTTATAAGCTGTAAAGCACTTTGCAATTTCTTGCATTTTGCTGTTAAAATATAGTTGCTGAAGTTCTCTTGTTTTGGTTTTATACAGATGACAAAGCTTGCAATCATCCCCTGCACTGTCTTTCTGGAAACTGTCTTTTTTAAGAAGCAATTCAGGTCAGTAGTAGCAGTGATAACATCTTAATCTCTGGGTGAAGTTTGAAATTTTAATTCATTAATTGTGGTATATAGATTTGGCTTCCATGGCCTGTTCACATTTACTGAACTGAACTGAACTGAATTGAATTGAGCTGAAATGAATATTTTATGTGAGAGGGAAATTAAGAGCTGAACTGAACTGAACTGATTGGAACTGAACTGAACTGAACTGATTAGAGCTGAACTGAACTGAACTGAAATTAAGTAAATGTGAACAGCTTTATATGAGAGTTTTAGTAAATACGAGTAATAATTATGAGCTTGCCTCATTTTTGTAATCAATTTGGCATGAAATTTATACAGCCTCTTATCAATTATCATTTTTGTCCTAGCCACTTGTTCACAAGGAAACAAGAAAATTCTTCTTTATATAAACTTTATATAAAATCCATTAATACATTTACATCATTCAAAGATCTCATACTTCTGTTCAGGAAGGACAGGTACACTCACTAATAATTTAGAATGGGTTCAAAGCATATTCTTCTCCCTGATTTCTATCATTCAAATTTAAACAAATTCAAAGGTATTTTTGTTTGACATAATCCAAATTAAAAAAAAGTTCATATTTCCACCATTTCTTTTTAATCGTAACGTATTCCTTTTAAGGAAGTTGCAAATTAATTGCAAATTTACTTTAATTTGGGCAATGATTATCTCCATCTCTCTAATCTACTCATCACATGGGTCACCCCTTTTTTCCCTCTTTCTATCTCTTGCCTCTCCTTAAATGCCGCACATCCTCCCACGTTGCAATTAAAATAGAACAAAGGAATTACATTGTTACAAGGTATTACGGCCTTCTATGACTCTCAGTGACTTTGAAAACTCACAAAAATTCTTCACCCTGTGTTTCCAACTCTGTGGTGCTGTAGTTGGATAAAATAAAAAATCATGGATAGCTCGCACATAAATAGAGGATATCATAACCTTTTTTGGCTCCCAAAAGAACTGCAACTGTCGATTAGTATTGACTTTGGAAAGTGATTACATTTTGTATCAAATCCTTGTGAGAAGCACTTGTATTATTTTCATTAGATAAAAACAGTAAAAATAATGTTTGTGTATATAGATGAAAATGTAGATGCACTGCTGCTGTCCCTGATTTTTACTTTTCTCTGGAGTATGGTGTTCTTGTTGTTGGAATTGGTATGTCTTACAGTACTGAAGACTTTTATGATCTCCTTCATGCAGCCGGAGCATACAGAGCTCTCTCGCTGTACTTCTTATAGGTGTGGGAATTGCAACTGTTACAGATCTGCAGCTGAATGCTCTGGGATCTTTCTTATCTTTCCTTGCAGTGATCACAACTTGTGTTGCGCAGATTGTATCCTTTCTGAAACAGTTGTAGTATGCCCTTTCCCTTTCTGTTATACTTATTTTTATATGTGCATGCCTCTTATTTTTCTGACTACACAAATTAGCTTGATAGAACTCACTTAATAATATAGCAGAACAAATTTTTTGACAAATACTTTATAAAAGCTCTGCATGTGGCAGAAAGGTTGAAATACCACCTTAACTTGACGGTCAAAGCAATGACTGATGGGTTTATTTCAATTTCAGTGCTGAATGGAGGGATAAATATTCTGATAGTTGTAGCTTTGAAATGTATCTTGTTTTATTCAAAGTGTGTAAATCATTACTGACTGTTGTAGATGTAGAGATGTTGTGAATATGCCTGATAAAAGGTATATCAATAACTATATACTAAAAGACACACCGGCAATGACACGTGTCATCTCCTTGTGTGTCCTTAGTATTTTATTTTTTTAATTAATTAAAAAAAATTATTTAGGGAAGTTATTTAAAAGAAAAGTTTTTTTTGTCAACCAAATAAACAAGCAATAATATTTACCTTTCTTATGTTATTATGCAATTAAGTACAGATTAATAAGGAAATAAATAATCTTTTTACAGAAGATGTAATTATGGTGGAATATAATTTATTCTACAAAAATATTAGCTTTTTTATTTTGTATGCCATAAATTAATTTATAATAAGAAAATATAGAGTAATTAAAATAACCGTGCATGGCACGGGACCTAACCTAGTATAAACATATATGTGTGTGTGTGTATCTTTTGTTTAAGATCTTAACCATATAATTCTAGATGACTAATACCATCCAGAAGAAGTTCAAAGTTTCTTCAACTCAGTTGTTGTATCAATCAAGTCCTTACCAAGCAGCAACACTGTTGGTCTCTGGGCCATTTCTGGATAAGCTTTTGACAAATCAAAATGTTTTTACTTTCAATTATACAACACAAGTATTGGTGAGAAGATAGATTTCCTTTTCAGTTTATAACTCTTTCCAAAGACCTTATTTTCAACTATGTTTGACAAGTCTTTTGATTTGTTTTGCAGATTTTCATCATAATTTCCTGTTTGATTGCTGTCTCCGTTAATTTTAGTACTTTCCTTGTGATTGGAAAGACATCTCCAGTCACTTATCAAGTGCTAGGACATCTGAAAACATGCTTGGTTTTGGCATTTGGCTACATCTTGCTTCATGATCCATTTAGCTGGAGAAATATTCTTGGAATCTTGATTGCCTTGGTGGGAATGATTCTTTATTCCTACTACTGTACCCGAGAAACTCAGAAGAAGGCGTCTGAACCAGCACCATTGTCTCAGGTACTGTTTTCTCAAGAAAAAAACTCCCAACTTTGACGGCCTGTTTGGTTAGCAACATTGGTAATGAGTTTATATGTAGTTTTGTAAGGGAAGTGTCATGTCATTGACCATGGTAATATTTTTCATTTTTTTTTTACCCTTTTAAAAAATATATTTTCATTAATTGTCAATACCACCTTTGAGGTTGTAAATGAAAACTTGTGGAGAAATATGCATATTTGGGGATGGAGGTGCATCACTCGTATATTGACATGAGGAATTCTTTGCAGAATTATATACAAACTCATTATCTTTTTTCCATATATATTTTTTTTTATCAAACAGGCTGTGAGTTGTTTATGTAATCTGTATCATTTCACCAATGAGCTTTTTTTTGGATGATATCTGAGGCTTTTTTATCACCACTAGGTTAAGGGAGATGAGTCTGATCCTTTAATTAATCTGGAAAGTGGAGGCAAGGGGTCTACCTGATGGGAGCTTTCCAGAGGCACCTCTAAGGAACTCAAACAAACTTGTTTGATGGGTTCCTCGCCTTTGTATGCCCATTGATCAGCACTAGGAGAACTGCTTATGTGAAGATAATAGAGTTAGAAGTTAGCTGGGGTTCTCATGTAATGGCTGTCATCCCGTAGAACAACAGGTATGAGCGGTGATATGGGAGCCTTCAGCAATAGCTTGGCAGTTTGTTGAGTTTGGAGAACTGCCCTTCATTGTCACCATTTTTGTCATATAAATAGTTTGGTAACCCAATTGATTGATAAATCATTAGTCGTGTTCTTAATATAGTGCAAAATATGATCATAGATTCTATATATATCATCAAGATACATAATTCTTGACACCTTTTAGCTTTGAGTGTCTGCTCTATTATCTTTTGCGTCCATCATGATATTCAGGTTTAAGTTAGCTCAAATAGAAGGATAAATGTTGAAATCATTGTTATTAAAATCCCGATTTAAATCTTATAATCTTACGATTTATGCATGTCATACGATTCGATTTACGATTCTACCTGATTTTACATATTTCTCTTAACTAGCAAAATGCTGCTCGCTTGGTTAAATGTAGGAATTTATCCTTCTCTGAAATATTGCAGTGTTTTTATGTCTTAGGAAGTGGCAAAAATTGTATGATTGGCTAGAGCTTCTTGTAGCAAAATTTGCTTGGCTGGAAGTAGATTTTCAAGAAAGTTGTGCTTGTGTGTTTTGTCGTCTGAATAATTTCACCGCAATTTTCCTATCAGAAGCTCTATGTCCTGTCTTATTTAGTCAATCAATAGGGGGGTTAATACGTAGGAAAAGACTTGGAAAATATGGAAAAATAGAAGAGAAAAGAGGGGGGGGGGGGGGTAAGGGTAAGCTCATGTTTTCGAGATAGTGGGGTGGTAATTTAGGTCATCAGGTCGGGTTTGGGGTTAGATTTTGGATCGATTTTGAGTTTGCATAGAAACTATCAAAAATAGTGTAAAATGTAATATTATTACGAAATATGAAATTTGGGTCGAATCCGGGTTTGATTCAGTTCAGGTTTGGGTTTCTCTCGGTAACTTTGGGCCGGGTTAGGGATTGCTAGGCTGCCACCCCTTGGGGTATCACCATTGCCACACGTCAGATGTATGCAGTATGCTGTAGACCCCTTGTAAGGACTGTACTTTGCAAACGTTTACATAGAATAAAAAAAAAAACTGCGCTTAACTCAAAAAATGCTAGCTGCTGTCATTTCTAGTAAACTTGTCATTGAGCATTAATCTTAGCTGTATAACAATCCTTGGCTCTTAAGTACTCTCTCCGTGTTTTTTTAAGTGACACACTTTTCATTTCCGACCGTATTTTTTTAAGTGACACACTTCCTCTTTTAGATTCCTTACATTTTAATAATATATATTCACCCCACTATCTCTTACTTTATCATTTCTCACTCCTTTCATGGTCCCCACTTCCTCTCACATTCTTTTACTTTATCATTTCTCATTCCTCCAACCTACCCCACTAACATCTGATTTATTAAAGTTAATAAAATCTCCTAAAACTCTGTACCGGTCAAACTGTGTCACTTAAAAAAACACGGAGGGAGTATACATATTACATACTTCACATAACTACAAAGAAACGCTGAGATTTTCAAAATGATGGCTTAGGGCCTGCTCTCTTTAGCTTATTTTCAGTTCAGTTCAGCTCCAATAAGTTCAATTCAGTTCAGTTCTTATCTTAATTTCCTTCTCTCATAATATATTTAGGGCCTGTTCATATTTACTGAGCTGAACTGAACTGAACTGAACTGATTGGAGTTGAACTGAACTGAACTGATTGGAACTGAACTGAACTGAATTGAGCTGAAATGAATATTCTATGAGAGAGGGATATTAAGAGCTGAACTGAACTGAACTGAAATTAAGTAAATGTGAACAGGCCCTTACTTCAGTTCAGTTCAATTTAGCTCCAATAAGTTCAGTTCAGCTCAGCCAATTCAGTTAATCAAAATAGGCCCTTAGGCAATATTAATCCCATTATTTGTTATAGATAATGAAAAATCTTCACCTCTTCCATTACATTCCCTGTGTCACATGATCTGTTTTCCTTCCTATGAAAACTATAGACATTTTTTTTTTGAAAGAAATGAAAACTATAGACATTAAGCTTTGAAAAGTCTTCACTTGAGTTCATTATATGTTTCTTGTTGGCAGGGTTGTTAAGATTGGGATTTCATTTTGTATTAGTGTGATTTAGGGCTTGTTTTGATTTACTGAACTGAACTGAACTTAAGTTGAAGAGAACAAACCCTTATATAATTGAATGTGTAAAATTATTTTGTGAGATCTTACAAATTTGAGAAAATGCATGATAGAATCTTAGAATGATACAATTTGATAATTTTACATCTTTCAAGCTATATAATATTAAATTGCATTGGTGGCCCAATAATAGATGATGCTACAAACTCAAGATGATTTTGAAATATATTTGAACATTTTATGATAATCATTGTGGATAAAATATGTTTTGTAGTAAGAGTGAGTGAAGAGTTTACATGTGGAGTACAAATTACGAGAATTTACTTTATAAGGTATCTCGAATTTTAGTGAATTCTCAACTCTCTGCCCATTGGTATATTAAAGACTTATCTTTGATATTTGTTTTTTTTTATTTTATTTTATTTTTTTAAATGTAACTCACATTAATAGATTTCACGATGATCCAATTTTATCCAATTACCTATGATGTTATAGCTTTAATCCAAACAAATTTGTTGTACTTATGCATCAGGTTTGTTTAGAGGAAACGAGAGAGACATGGATTATAGAGCGAGATGGAACAAGAAACAAAACAAAATCCCTTATCTCTCAAATTCTAAATCTAGGGGGGAGGGATGGAGACTAAAATTAGGCTGCTTATGAGACGAGACAGCTTGCGGGCTACTCGCGAGCTACTCAATTAATACTCGGTCAACAATCTATTCAAAACTCTAACGAGTCGAGTCGAGCAAGCCACTACTCGACTCGAAAGCTCGTTAGAAGCTCGATATAATTAACATTTGTTTCTAAAAATATTTTTACACTTCAAACAATTTTTTAAAATTATTCTCTTAATGTCTTAAGTAAAGCTTAGCTTCAAAGGATAATGCATTAAGATAACACTAATAATATTATAATTTTATTTGTAATTACAATATCATATACAAGAATATTAAACTAATTAAATACATACTATTAATTAAATCAAATTTACAATTCTTTAAAAAAATAAATCAAATTTAGAATGTATAAGTAATAAAATGTTAAGGTTGTTGGTAATAAAATATCTCTCTTTTTTTTTTTTTTTTTTTTTTTTTTACAAAAGACGATAATAAAATTCATGTATATTAGAATGTTGATGGTATATTCTATATATATGTGTATGATACTAATATACTATAATTGTACAAAACCATAATAATAATAATAATAATAATAATAATAATAATATACCAAGCAAAGCTTGGTGAAGTTGGGGAACTCACCTTGTGACTTTGAGGTCATGAGTTTGAACCCCACCAACTACAAAATGCTTGGGAGTAGAGGGATTCCCTTATTTCTCCCCTCTACTTTCAAAGCGATGACCTGTGGAGCTGGCTGGTTAAACTTATGAGAAGTGTCGGTTCAGTAGGATCCTTCTTCTTACCTTAAAAAAAATGATGTTACACAACTTGTACTATATCGATAAAATTATAATGATGTAGAATAGAATGAGAGATATATAAGATAATACTAATGGGGCCTTCTATAGGGCCACTGGTCATGCTATTGAGTTCAAATCAATCAATAACTATATACTAAAAGACACACCAGCAATGACACGTGTCATGTTCTGGTGTGTCCTTAGTTTTTTTTTTTTTTTTTTTTTTTTTTGAAAAATTATTATGGAAAAAAATCTTATACATTACATAAAAAAAAAGATACGGAGTAGAAAATTTATACATATATAACAGATTATAAAAGATTTGATGTATATTTCTATAATCTATTGTGAACTATATAAAGATAAGTAGATACAATAAGATTTTTTTTTTTTATAGAATTTGTGTCATATATTACAAGAATTCTATTTTTTATTAATTTTATTTAATAACATATTAGAAGCTCGGTAGTTCGAATATCAAATATTAAAAATTAGGGTTTTTCTACACAGTAACCCTATTTTTTTTCACTTTTCTACGTTGTGCCCCAACATATATGACTTTCTACACGGTAACCCCAATATACTTTTTGTTTCCATACGGTAACCTTGCCGTTAAAAAATTCCGTTAGTGGGTCCCACTCTCCATTTATTAATATTATTTTTATCGAATTGGTATTCCGTCAAAGGTTTCGGAGGCTATTTTGGGCCTTAGGGGTCCAAATTGAGCTCAGATTTGGTAAAAAAATAACGTAGATGCCTCGTTTTGCTTATTAAGAAATGTCTTGATTTACGTGTTGACATTTTAACACACAAAACGAGACATTTACGTTATTTTTTTTGTCAAATCTGAGCTCATTTTGTCCCTTAAGGGCCAAAATAACCCTCGAAACCTTTGACGGAATACCAATTCGATAAAAATAATATTAATAAATAAAGAGTGGGCCCCAGTAACGGAATTTTTTAACGGCAGGATAACGGCAAGGTTACAGTATGGAAACAAAAGGTATATTAGGGTTACCGTGTAGAAAGTCATATATGTTGGGGCACAACGTAGAAAAGTGAAAAAAACAGGGTTACTATGTAGAAAAACCATTTAAAATAAAATATTTGATTTATCCTTCCACAAAAAATAAAAAATATAACTACTATAAATTTAAGCATTAAAAAAAAGTGACATTTTTCACATAATTTGAGACATACATGGTGTAATGTCCAACGTTTTTTATCCAAATGATACCAATACAATTTGTTAGTGAAATCGAGTATATAAAAAAAAATATGCATATTAACAAATGTGTAGTTTTAAATGCCCCAATCATCGTTCACCTTTTATAATTTATATACACCCGGGTTCACATAGAGGTAGGTGTACGGGTGTACTCAAGGTAGTTTTTTTTGCTTATTTAATATATTTTTTTCTTCTCATTTAAGAGTTAAAAATGAGCAAAAATAAAAAAATATTGGCTAACGTACTCTTTCATAAATCATAATATTATAGACAAATTTATATTGTATAATTAAACGTACTGTTAATACGAAACAATTACTATAAGTTACCGTGCATGGCACGGGACCTAACCTAGTAGATCTCTAAGTTCTTAGATGTAGATAATTATGTACGTAGTATTTATTTTTTAAAAAAATTTGCTTAATTTATTTACTTTTATTTTTAATTTAGATGTGGAGTACATAATTACTTCTAAGCTCCTAATCCAACAAAAATTAGTTAAAAAGAAATTATTTCCTAATTTCTGTTCTAACTTTCTTAAAAAAAAAAAGAAAAAAATTAAAAGGATTTATTCCAATATCTTTCTAAAAGGATTTGTTTCCTAATTTTTGTTAAAAGGATTTATTTCCTAATATCTGTTAAAAGGATTTATCTTCTAAGAGTTCTTTCCTATGTTACTTGGACTCAGGTACCGATGTCTAACATGGGTATGTGTCTAAGCGTTCGACTCAGCTATTTTGTGAAAAAAATTCCATGGTTTTGAACCAAAAGTGAAGTATCCGGTGTCAAACCTATGTCCGAGTGTCGAGGATCTGACATTGGTACGTGAGGTGAAATGAAGAGTCCAAGTAACATAGGTTCTTTTTAACCCACCTAATTCAATTTATTTTTTTTAAAAAAACCACCACCCCTAACCACCAGCCAAGGCAACCACCCCCCCTCTGATCCGCAGTCCCCTGGAAACAGCTTCATCTCTCATCGGATCCGCTGCCCAAATCCCCTGGACCTAATGTATGTTTTCTTCCATTTCATTTATTAATTTGCTCGAATTTTGAGATTATTTTGTCCGAAAACTCTAGAAAAATCGATTTGGGGGTTTTTAATTTTGTGCATATCGATGGTTGTTTTGGCTTTGATTATGTATATATGTGATGCTAGGGTGATTTAGAAACAAATTGCAATTGATTTGGACTTGATTTGAGCATGTTTGAGTAAATTAGAGCCAAAAATTGATTATGATGATGGTTATTGTTGACATTATCAGTGCATCCTCTAATTGTTATTGAATTTTATGATGTGATTAGCTTGTTTCAGATAGAGGTTAATTGTTAATTGTTACTCAAGTTTATGATGGAGGATTGTTTGTTTCAGGAAAAAAGTTAGGATGGAGGTTAACTGGGCAGAACTGCCGATTGATTTGGTGGTTAATATACTCGATAAACACATAGTATCATTCGTAGATGGTCTAGCCTTTTCCGGTGTGTGTCGTTCGTGGCGCAAAGCTTCTGAATTAGTCAATTTGAAGCACAAGTGGGAGTGTCAAATGCCGTGGCTTATGCTAACTGATGGCAACCAGGATATCACCGAGCATGAATGGATAGGGCCTTATCTAAAACCCGATCATGTTGAGAGTGTTATCGTAGCAGCAAGGAGTATTGAAGACAAGTTTGATGATATTAATACTACTCGAAGCTTGTTGGATTTAACGCAGGAGAAAGTTAGATGTTACAGTGTCGAGTGTGATCTAGGATACGAAAGGAATTGTTGGGGATCGTCTCATGGTTGGATACTAACTCAAGGGATTGATGATAACATGTACTTATTTAACCCTCTTACCAAGGATCGCCTCGATCTCCCTTGTCGCCGTACAATCCCCTTCCTTCAGGATAATTCTGGTGAATTCCTTCGTGCATATTTCATAAACAGGGCTGTTGTACTTAAGGTGTCAGGTGATACTTTATTGGTGGTACTTATATATGATTGCTATCGTAGAGCTGCAATTGCCAAGCCCGGGGACACACAGTGGACACCAATTATAATTCCAAAACAGGAAGGTTTCCGGAGGGTTATGGATGTATTATACTGTAGGGATAATCTTGGTACCGATGGACTTGTATTCGTGGATGAGAGTGGCAATATTGCACTGGTAAACCTTGATGATGTTCAGAATAAGAAACCTCTGGCATTAAGTTGGTACGGATGTTACGTACCGTATATACAATCTGTATTTCTACATACAGATTCACATCTTAATTTTTTCGATCACTCTACCTACATAGTTAATTCTGGTCAGGATCTTCTCTTGGTATTGAGGAAATTTGACACGGAAATAAACGCTGAAGAAAAGGTCAGAGAAGATGAACATGATATTGATCATTACAAGACGGTTAATTTTAAGGTTTACAAGTTTCAGTTTGATGACAGGAGTTGGGAAGAGTTGAAAGATTTGCAAGATGTTGCTCTATTTGTGGGTAACAATGCAACTATGTCTGTTCGTGCAAGTGAGATGGGATGCCAACGCAATAGCATATACTTTACAGATACTTACCCGTTCGGTTCCAGTGCCACCAAAGATAAACTTGCGGGACATGACATTGGTGTTTTTCAAATGGGTGACAATATCATCCGGCCATTGAAGCTGGAGAATAACACCCACTTACGTTCTTCCTATTGTTGTCCCATGTGGTTTTGTCCTGCAATCTAAATCTAAAATCCATTTTGTCTTCCAACTTGTTTATATTCTTGTAACTTAAATGTACAAGCATTAATTTACATTTGCTTAAGTTTACAGAGTTTTATTGTTGTCCTGCAATCTACTTGCTTACTCCGTATCTATATGTTAATTGTAGTAAGTTTCTAAAGGTATGTTCACATTTATTGAGCTAAACTGAATTTATTGGAGCTGAACTGAACTAAACTATAAAGCAGACATGAATATTTTATGAAAGAAATAAATTAGGAGTTAAACTGAATTAGACTGAACTGAAATTAAGCTGAATTGAATAGCTTAAGTGCCTACTTTTGATAGAAATTAAAACAAAATCAATGGGAACTTGTAAACACACACTCACACAAAGATATTTATTGGTATCTAAAAGTACATAATATAATCAATTACTGGTACTTCATTTACTAGTCTATCACCTACCTTACCCATTTAATCTATGACCTACTTTACTCGTTTAATCCATGACCACTTACTATTACGAAGTACCAAGGATCAACATTCAACACCCACTTATAGAGCCAACCTTATCACCACATTACCTACAAATCTATCTTTACCCTTAATTTTCAGGTAGAATACACATCTAGATGATAAAATTATTATTCCCTCAAAAAAAAAAAAATGATAAATTATTGATTTTTAACAGGGAAATATATTGACATGTCACTAATCTTATTTAATGGCTTTATAAACATCTAATATTTATTACACAAGTTTTTAAAAATTGTACTTAAGGTGTATCTCATCACATATAAAAGATATCAAATATATATAGTAATAGTATAATAAACATGCATAAAACTGAAATTCAGTCTAATACTTTTTAGAGCTGGAAATTTAGTTTACTCAACAATAGCAACATTTTTTTTTTTTTTTTGGTGAACACGAGGGGCAAGCCTCAAAAGAGAAGAACAATCTAGCAACTAAAAAAACCAAGAAAAATAACTACTCTACGAACAACACAAAATAAACTACTCATTATTCTCCGGCACCATCCTAGGAAGCGCCATACCACTAAGGTCCTCCAATAAAACGGTATATTAAAGGGCTTTTTTGTTCACTATTTTCACTTTTTTCAAACCTAATAGTTCAATTATATTCAATGAATTCATGAAAAAATAAGTTATGAAAAGGGTAATCTAAGTTCAAATTACAACTAAAATAAATTCTAATAAGAGCTAATAAATTCAGGTAAATTCAAATTAGAAAGGTAAGTTCAAATAAGTGAAAATCAAGGAATATGATGGTTTCTATCAAACATTAAAATTTGTAAATTATAATTAGTCCTTCGTTATAAACTGATGTTTTTTCAGGTAGTATTACCATCACTACACTTTTTATGTATGTTGTATGCTGTAGCACGCCTGATCTTTCGCAAAACTTATAAGAATTGTAGTTTGCAATTGTTTACATAGAATAAAGGAGTAAATACAAATGGAAGCACCTGAAGTTTGACAAAAGTTGCAAACAAGGTACTCAAGTTTCAATAGTTGCAAAGAAAGTACTGAAACCTTGACTGTAGGTAAAAAATCCATTGGCTACTTATTCCAACCGGTTACCTCAATTTCTACAACTTGTTGTATTATGGTGGAAGTGGTTAACAGTGAAGGAAGGATAGAGAGAAGTGAATTAAAAAGTTGTAAGGTTATAATGTCAGTGTTCAGTATGTCACCAAATATTGGTATCCTCTCATTATGTCATTATTTTTATTTTCCTGTTTTTTTTGGCAAATGGTAACCCGTTGTAATAGGTTGTTTTTGGATTGAGTACTCTAACTGCAACTTTTGAAACTTGAGTACCTTCCTTGCAACTTTGTCCAAACTTTAGTACCTTCTAGTAGTATTTTCTAGATGGTATTGTTATCGCTACAATTCAGATGTATGTGGTATGCTGTACTTTTTGTAGCACGTCTATTCTGTAATACTTTGAAAATGCCCTTCTTTTAAAATACTCTTTTACTCCAAATTAAATTTATTTTTAGAAAATATTCAAAGTATTATCCTCACCGTGATAACGGCTAAGGCCTATTTTTAAAGTCACACGACAGAAAGCTAACTTTTAAAAACTCAAATAAAATAAAGTTTAATCAAACCAAACTCAACTTTAAAACCAACTCAAGGCCCTGTTCTTTAGAGCTGCTCTGTTCTGCTCTGCTGAAATCTAATCTGCTTTGCTTTGCTCTGCTCAGCTTAAAAATAGTACTTAATGTTGAATTTATTATTATAACATAATATTATTTAATAATAATAATAAATTATTAATATTTAATAATAATAATTATAATATTAAAAAGTACTCCCTCCGGTTTTCAAAAAAAAAAAGTACTCCCTCCGTGTTTTTTTAAGTGTTACATTTTGGCCGGCACATAGTTTTAGCCAATTTAATTAACTTAAATACAATAAGAGGTAAGTGGGGTAGTTGGAGTATTAAAAAATTGTAAAAGAAAGATAGTGAAATTGATAGTTTATTGAAAAGTAATGAATGTGAGAGGAAAGCTATTATAAAAAAGTAGTACTGGGTTTGGGTGGGGACCATGAGAGGAGAGAGATATAATATTTAATGTAACTTTTTGACAAAAAAAAGAAGTGTAACACTTAAAAAAACACGGAGGGAGTAATATTTAATAATACTAATAATATCAATACTAATAATAATTAATGTTTAATAATTATAATAATAGTAATAATAATACTTATAATTAATAATATTACTTATAATAATAATAATTGATTTTTTATAATAAAAATCAATATTTAAAGATAATAACTAATATTTAAAGATAATACTAATTATTAATATTTAATAATTATAATAAAAATATTTCTTATTAATTTTTAATAATAATAATAATAATAATTAAATAATATTTAGTAATAATAATAATTAATATTTAATAATAAAATTTTAAGATTATAATAATAATAATGCGATAATATTGATAATAGTAATAAGAGGAGTAGTAGTAGTAGTAGTAGTAGTAGTAGTAGTAGTAGTAGTAGTAGTAGTTAGTAGTAGTAATAATGATAATAGTACTAATAATGATAATAGTAGTAGTAGTAGTAGTAGTAGTAGTAGTAATAATAATAATAATAATAATAATAATAATAATAAAATCTGCTCTGCTCGGCTCTTAACTGCTGAAATCTGTCCTGCCCTGCTGTGCCCAAAAGCTCAAAAGAACAGGGCCTTAGATCATCTCCAATGGTGAGACTCAAGTGAATATTTTTAGGGAAGAGAGAGTATTTTATGCAATGTATATCAATAAGTTGGTATCTAAACCTAGCAGCTCCAAAAGAAAGTTGCTAAGTTTAGATACTCAACTTTGAGTCTCATTTGACAAAAGTGTGGGCCTTTGTTAACATTCTAATAATATATTTTGTAATTTATTTATGTTTCACCTTTTTTTATTGTTTGAATCTTATAATAATTGATGGGTCATAAATTGAACGTGACATTTGTTTGTTTTAGAGAGTTTCACCATTAAGAAATTAGACTTCACATGAGTTGCTAAATTGAGAATTAAGTATGGTATCACCATTGAAGGTAAAAATCAACTCATTTTGTATTTCAATACTCAAACTTGAGTCTCACCATTGGAGATGGTCTTACATCAAACCTATAAATTGGAACCATCAAAGGCCTTTTTAAAACCAAACTAAAATATAAACAATACAAAACGGGGGAACTGGGTAGGTTCTTAGGACTTAAGTCATCCCTTCTGCTTTGGAGTTTAAGGCTGAAACCCTTCCTGGTTGCCGATACCGGGGGAACCTATAAATTAATGCTATTGTCAACGATTACATAAATAATTATGTTCGTCACTCAATCCCATTATGCTTGATATACTCATTTTACTTGTAGTTCTCTCTATTTCAACCTCACTACTCGCCATATAAAACGGGTCATAGTAGGGCCAATCCAAAGAAAAGACAAACACAAAAAACAAAGTATAAATCATCAAAAACTGAGTACATATGCACTAACAAGAATAATCACACCAACATGAATATCCTAGCAATGGAAAATACATAAATAAATGAATAAATAAACAAAACATGCTTGTCAATTAATAAAACATGCTTGTGAAGCGAGGTGTTTTCCCTGGTAGCAAATGTCAAAATTTCCTAATAAAATTCTAGCAAATATAATATTAATAAAACTCATTAAAATTCCATAAAGATACAATCTTTAAGCTTTATTAACACTTACAATCAATAGGTATATAAAACCTCCAAATTAATTGCAAGTTAGAACCCTTAAAATCAATTCTTTTATAATTAAAACTCTAACTTTTAATACTTTATAAAATTTTGAAAATAAAACATTTTATAATCTAAAATTTACAATCTTTAATCATCAAAACATAATTATAGAACATACTAATTAGTTTAGATAATAAAACTAAAAAAAGTCCAAAGTATAAATTATAGGAATAATAATTAAAACAAGAGGAGAAAGAAGAACCAACATCGGAGGGGTGGCCAGCCGACAGCTGGGTGTGGGACGCCAGAAGGGTGATGTGACACGCCGGCACGTGATGATTGATGATGTGGCAGCGAGAGTTCGGCAGCAACAAAGAGCCAACCGGTCACCAAACTTGTAATAATATGTTATGTGACACGTGTCAATGATCACTACGTGATTAGTTGGATTAAAAAATTAAAAATAAAAAAAAAATAAAAACTTAAAAAAAAAAAAAAAATCGTTAAAAACCCTAGCCCCACCGCACAAATACCACATTCGAGGTCTGTAATCCAAACTTTCGTCCATTCACTCAAAATAATCCCAACTATGAATTATTATTAAATAATCCGAACTTTGGGGTCATTTGCTTTTAACAGACCCAACCGGTCACCAAACTTGTAATAATTGGTTATGGGACACGTGTCACCAACACGTGTCACCACGTGATTGGTTAAATTAAAAAAAAAAAACTCGTTATAAACCCCAGCCCCACCACACAAATACCCCAGTCCGGCGACGGAGCGACGGCATTTAGGGGAGTACCTGGCTGGCAGTAGGCGGTGGCTGCCGGATTTGAGGATTTCGGGTGCATGGTGGATTTCAACTTTTTTTAAAATAAAAAAAAAATTAAAAATTCAACCAATCTTGAGGTGACATGTGTCACACAAAAAAAAAAAAAGAATTACCTCTTTAACAGGTTACCGGTAATGATAGTAAGATACAATTCGATAATTCGATTATTTTGAACCAATCTTGAGGTGACATTTGTCACATAAACACATGATTTATGTTCCCTCTTATGAAAATTGTAGACATTAATTTTGCAAAGTGTTCAATTTGAGTTCAATATCTTTCTATGAATTGGTTTGTGAGATCTTACAAATTTGAGGCAATGCATGATAGTAAGATACAATTCGATAAAATTTAAATCTTTCAAGCTATATAACATTAAATTGCATTGCTTTGGTCCAATAATACATAATGTTACAAGAATTTTACAAGTTTTCAAATTAATACAAGAAATTACTATACTTATCTACCTAAAAACTTGACAATTTAAAAGACAATTATAATTATTCATGTCCCATTTTATCTCACTTTCTTCCTCCACTTCACATATTTGTTGAGTTGCAACTATTTTTTTTTTTACTGAATTCACATATAGCGAGGGAAAAAAATTTAAATACAATGATGAAAAGTCATAATAGTTTTGAAACTCTTTATTTATTGAGGCAATTACAACCTAGATTGGCCTTATCCTATTCTTCAAATTTTGTATTAGAAAAATAAATTTAACTAAGACCATTTTTAATTTTCATTAATTTCATTAATTATGTTTATCTCATCTTCATTTCGGTTACCTCTCACAATCTATCTGAAATTTCTCCCTCCTTACTCCATCCAACAGAAGGTTAACATCTCCTATATCAACATATGTGTTTTAATAAACCTCTTCCAATCTAGCGTATCTATTCGAAAATGGGTTGCCCCTCAAGCCCCTTTGATAAAGTTGGAAACTACGATATCCTTGTAAATTAAATCCGTTTGATAGACTTCTATTGGCCTATTAAAAAAAGTTTTTCGAAATTGTTCAACGCCTACCGTATTTAAAATTTTAAGTGGTATCATTATCAAACGCGGTTGTGTTTATTTAAACGTTACTTTTTCTTATATTTTAATAATTTTTTTTATCTCCACCCAAACTCACTCCTATTTATTAATTATTATTTCTTTCATATCACATTAGTTACTTTTGAATAAACTATTAACCTTAATATATTATTTAAGTTAGTTAAATTCTCTAAAACTATATGCCAGTCAAAGTGTAACATTAAAAAAAAACTGATGGAGTAAAGAAATGGACAAACAATATTTAACGTGGGAAAAACCCTCAATAGAAGAGTACCATGAAAGGGTGAGTAGTACAAGCGAACTCTCACTAAATTAATAGAGAAGGTAAATAATTCACAAGTAGGGTAGATATGTATGAAGGCTTGTGTATAAGCATGGCTTTATGTGTATGTATTTCTTGATTAATGCATATGACCTATATTTATAGTGGAAGATGGAACTTGGAAGAAATGACCGAAAGATTTAAGAACTTCTTTCATCATTCTTGTAGCCATAATATTCTAGAAAAGAATAATGTTCACGAATTATATATATTTGTTGTTGCTTCAAATATCAAGAATTCTCTAGAACATTCAACTAGATAATTCTAGAGAAATCATTAATTATTACTAACCCTTGATTTTTTTCCAAAAACTTTTAGTAAAATTTATTCCACCAAATTAGAAGCTTAAAAATTTTGGGACACACACAATAAGGTGATATCACCTCTTACATGGTTAAGTTGGTTTCATCTATTAAGAAAAGTTTGGTGATTTATTGTAAAAAAAGATAGAAAAGTTTTGGGAAAAAAAACTCAAAATCGTAAAAGAAATGAGGAGAAAGAACCTTGGAAAAATGGAAACAAATGTTTTAGGATTTGGGAACACATGCTTGGAAAAAGGTGAAAGCAGAAAGATGGAGAAGGGAGTTAGGAAACAAACCTACTGTTCAGTTCCAAAGATATGCTTGGAGGACATAATATTGATGTTTTTCGAATGATTGACAATATAATTCGGCCACTAGATCTGGGAAATAACACCCACTTACTCTATTCCTATTGTAATCCCATATGGTTTCGTCCTGCACTTTCAATATAGAATCAAGTTTATCTTCACTTTTAAGCTTAGCTTTTCATAAGTGATATCTACATTTAGGCCTCGTTTGGTTTGATATAAAAAATTTTCAATGAAAAATTAGTTGGCTTCATTTGGTTTGTGAAGGGGTAGAAAACAATTTTTACAATAGTAGAAATTTGCAACCCTCACAAAAAATAGTGGAAAAGATTTACCTTCACAAAACAAGGGGAGCCACATTTCCTCCCTCCTTCTTAGTTCTTTTACTTTCCTCTCATTCACCCTCTCATTCTCACTCCTATCTTTAATTTTTCTTTTACTTTCCTAAAATGCAACTAAACAAAGGAAACTAATTTATAATTGTAATTTTACTTGAAAATATGTTACGAAAACTAATTTTTCATTGAAAATATTTTACATCAAACCAAACAAGGCCTAATCTTGAAAAGTCTTCACTTTGAGTTCATCATTTGTTTCCATTGTTCTCACTAAAAATAAACGAGATTCTCGTTAACAAGATTGTTATGATTAAGATTCGCTGGCAAGATTGTTAATATCGGGATTTCGGTTTGGATTGGTGAGAACAATATGATAATTGAATGTGTAAAATGGATTTGTGAGATCTTACATATTTGAGAAAATATAGGATAGAATCATACAATTCAATAAATTTACTAATTTTATGCATAATAAAACATTAAATTGCATTAGTTTGGTTCAATATAATAACAGACGGGTATTATTTCACCATATGCCCCTGAGTTTTTTTGTTTACTCATCATATACCCATAAAAATTTTTAAATTCATCATATACCCCTGAGTTTTCACAAAAATACACCATTTACCCTTAATGACTAATGATTGTTAATTTCATCAATCATTTGGATTTAATATGAACCAAAACCACCCTAAATGCATTCCCCTACCCCTGAAAGCACCCACATTCCTTTTTCCCACCCCTAAATCCAACCTAAATTTCTTTTTTCTCATCCTTAAAACATCATACGGATATGGTTATAGAGATTTAGAGTGGTTTCGGGGGCTGGAGAAAGGAGAGGAGTGGTTTAAGGGCTGAGGGGGGAGATCTAAGGTGGTTTTGATGTATAAATAACCAAATTCCACTCATTTTATTTTCATTAGGGGTATACGGTGAATTATTTTAGCAACTTAAGGGTATATGGTGAATGTGAAATTTTTCATGGGTATATGGTGAATTAAAAAAAAAAAACTCAAGGGTATATGGTGAAAAAACCGAATAATAGATAATGTTTTTTCCAAATAATGCAAGAAAATGCCAAGTTTTGTGCATAAAACCTTAATAATCTACAAAGCAAGAAAATTTTATCTTCGTCATACCATGATTCAATTCTCACCATTAACATAAACTAAGCTCCCAAGATGTTTCATGTCCATATTCTCATTTCACTTTCTTGCACTAATTCACATATTGGTTGATTTGCAACTATCTTTTGACTTGATTCACAAATAGTGAGAAGAAGAAATAGTTTTGATTAAATGGTGATGAAGAGACCATTTAGTTGATTCAGAGCTTTTTAATTCTGTGGTAAACTATAATATCAAAAGAAAGTTGCACTTTGATCACCTGACAACTTTAGTATGATGGCCCAATCTTGACCAATCCTGGACCTAATAATCGATGAGAGTAGTGGCGTATCTAGGATAGCTAAGAAAATAAAATTAGAAACAAGTAATTATATGTAGGGGCGTATCTTACTCGTGTTTTGGTGTGTATTAGCCCACCACACATAAAAAGCGTTGTATTGAGTTAGTGGACAGAGTTTAATAATTTCTAAATTAAGGTGGCCAGTAACTCAAGTAGAGAAATAAGGAGAAAAAAAAAATATAACTTAATGTAGGTACTATGTATATTGATTGTTAGTTCATTGTATTGAATTTCATGTTTTTTATCCTCCACAAGTGAAAGAAAAATATGAGAAATAATATTTATATACATAATAAAATATCAAATTAAAGGTTTATAAAAAGATGTGACTTTATTCATGCATGCTATATGGGAATATCAAAATCTATTTTTAGAGGTTTCATGTAAAATTTCAAGTGGTTTTAGAGGCTCGAGAAAAAAGATATGACATTATTTGTGATATACGAAATACAATATAATAATATATACAAGGATCTCGTTGTTATTATACTAGTAAATTTTTCCAAACATATATTAAGTTCACAAAGTTTCAAATGTGGTTGGCCATACCGTGTGGCCGAGATTACTTGGTCAGGGGTTAGTTGGTCAAGGGTTACTCGTGTTTTGGGTTACTTGTGTCTTATTGTGTGTCAGCCGGTCATAAATAAAAGTGTTGTATTGAGTTTCAAGTAGAAATGAGGAAAAAAAAAGGACTTAATGTAGGTATTGATTATTAGTTCATCGAGGTTGAATTATATTTAAAAACTTTACATCCAATTTAAGAATAAATAAGTTGTTTAAAAGTAGTATATCACTATTTTGAGAGGTTAATAATGTATGATTAAGACATCTATGTAAGTAAATTCATTATTACTCATTAAATCGTTTTATCTCACAATTTTGTGAATTGAATATAGGTATTAAAATTTGTACGGCCCTGTTCTTTTGAGCTTCTGGGCAGAGTAGAGCAGATTGAAGTAGAGTATAGTAGAGCAGAGCCGAGCAGAGCAGCTCTAAAGAACGAGGCCTAAATCGTGCATCACACGGGTACTATGCTAGTTTCTACTAAGGGTCTGTTCTCTTCAAATTATTTTTAGTTCAGTTCAGTTGTTAATATCCTCCTCTCATAAAATATCCAATTCAGTTCAATAAAAGAGAATAGGCCCTAAATATATAACACATCAAACTTGTAATGATGATTAAATTTTCAAGAGGAACAAGAAATGGAGAATAGTTAGGCATTTACAAATGCATAGCAAAGGGTATTCGTGTAATTATACATATGTACAAACAAATTCATATTCTGATATCATTGGGCAATCAAATGGTACCACTGAATATACAGTGATATTATATATGCACATAATGGTATTATATATGCATTTAGTTGTACAAAATTTATGCATAAATAGTACCACTGAGGATTCAATTGTACCATATAAACTTTCAGTGGAACAATCAACATGTGGTCCCCTGTCACGTGATACAATCCGACCAAAAAATAGGTGGGGTCCACTTACAAACCTCTCTCTTCCTATCTCTCTCTATCATGTGTTTTAAAAATATTTTAATCAATGTTATGTATTTACAAATGCCTAACTTTCCTCCTTTTAAAATTCCTTAATTTTCAATGCCTCAAACTAGTAGGATTACGAGGAAGTATTAATGTACTTAAAGCACATGGGGGTGAGTGAAAGGAGGAGAGAGATGGGCACGTGGGACTAGTTTTAAATGTACCACTGAAAGCTAATATAATACTCCCTCTATTTTTTTTATATGCATCAGTTTGACCGGCACATTTGCCGAGACGCAACTTTGACCATAAATATCTTTAATTGTGTATTAGTAAAAATTGTAACAAAATTATATTATGAAACTAGACATTATGACGAATCTAATGATATATAATATAATAACATTTATTCATTTTTTAGAGGTGTAAAAATTAAGTCGACCATGGTATGTGAATAGTGCAATTGTCAAAGTGATGCATATAAAAAAAACAGAGGGAGTATCATTGACTATGTAGTGATACTATTTCTACACGTAGTTAGTACCACTAAATGAATATACAGTACCATTGAATGAATACATAGTACCACTGAATGTTCAATGATACTTTTTGATCATCTAGTGATACTATTAATTACCCACTGGTACACTTAAATCCAGCACATGGGGGTGGGAGAAAGGAGGAGAGAGATGGGTAAATTCCATGCGAAAATTCCATGCGAAATGTCTCTTATGCCTCTTGATATCTATGTACGTATCTATCAAACCTCCCTTGGAAGGCCTCGTAGGATTACAGAGTAGCTATTCGGAAGCCGACGTGGACAAAATATAAGGGTGCCATCTAAACCCTCACCCAAATGTCCAAAACCAACAACTTCTTCATAGTCCAACACCACTTGTACCTCTCCTTTATAATCCACACCATCTTCCCCCATTTTCAACCGAAGCCTCTCGAACAAAACACAAAGCTTCGACAAAAATGGCGCTTCGAGCTCTGATGACCAGAAAAACCCTAGCTTCTGCATCTTCGCACCAAGGTCTTCTTCATCAATGTCGATCGTTGCAGACTTTCTCTCTCCCTGACCTTCCGTACGACTATGGCGCTCTTGAGCCTGCCATTAGCGGCGAAATCATGCAGCTTCATCATCAGAAGCATCATCAGACTTACATCACTAACTACAACAAAGCTCTTGAGCAGCTCGATGATGCTATTGCTAAAGGCGATGCTTCTACTGTTGTTAAGCTTCAAAGCGCCATTAAATTCAATGGCGGAGGTTCGATTCTCTCCCTCTCCTCTTGAATTTGTCTTGTGGTTTGATTGTCGTGTTTTGAGCTCGGATAATTGATTTTTCTGGAATTAATCGCCTAAGAGTTTCATCAATTTGACTTTATGAACAACAATGAAATGGTGATTGTTTGGCCATGATTGGTTTACCTTTCGATTTCGATTGTAAAATTGTTTGAGAGAATCAATATAGAATTTGGATATATAAATGCTTCTTAGTTGTTTGTATTAACATCCAATATGATAGCTTTTATTCATCAAGTTGTAGATTGGAGTCATAAGCAATGCTATATGAGTAAACAATTTTAATTTCCTTCAACTGATTAGAGTCATCTTTCATTGTTAAATTCGTATACCACTTATCGATTCTCGAAGTCTTCATTTGTATTTTTGTGAATTAGTAGCTTTACATCTCTTGTGATATTGTTTTTATTCATCTGATTGTAAATTGGAGTTATAGGTAATGCTATATGAGTAAACATTTTTGAATTCCTTCGACCGATTAGAGTCATCTTTCTTTGTGAAACTCGTACAGCTCTTATTGTATTTCAAAGTCTTCAGTTATATGGTTGTGATTGAAAAACACTTGGAGGTGAAGTGTAGGTGGCCTTGTATTATGTGGTTGTGGAATATTGGAATTGGCTTCTTTAGGTTGCAAAAGTGAAGGTGTAGGAGGAGGGTATTAGCAATACTTGGTACTTTTGTAGATATGAGAATTTTTCTCAACGCCAATGATCTGTGACAGGTTACATTAAATTTGTTTTGAGTGTTAAGAGGTTAAAAAAGGATTGAAGAGGATTGCATCCATGGAGTGTGAGCAGCAAGACAGACAATTACTATCTGTGTCTAGTGTTTTCTGAAGCTGTGTTGACATTGTACTTGCTTGCAGATTGCAGTCTTCCAAGAATCCTAATTGGTTCTGTACTATGCTCTTTGTTGGAATTTGAATAGTTGATCAACTGATTGATTTTATGCATTGTCTCCTACATTGTCTTTTGGCATTATATGTATAATTATAAGTATTCCGTGATGTTTCAATGTTTTCCTAGCTTCCTACAGATCCTACCTTTTAATCAGTGTTTTATTCATATCTTTAAGTTGAGTTTGGACAAATTTAATGGCAGGTCATGTAAATCACTCTATTTTCTGGAAGAATCTTGCTCCAATTAGTGTAAGTGTTGATACTGAGATATTTTGTTATCTAGTTTATGATTAAATTCGATAGACGATGTAATTGATATCATGACATTGTTGCAGCAAGGAGGTGGTGAGCCTCCAAAAGCTTCACTGGGTTGGGCAATTGATTCAAACTTTGGCTCTCTGGAAGCTCTTATCCAGAAAATGAATGCAGAAGGAGCTGCCTTACAAGGTTCTGGATGGGTGGTAAGTTTCAGTCTCAGAAACCTTTAGTTGAACTTTCTCCTTTTACCCCTTCTTAACTGTGTGATAATTTGAATTCTTTGGAGCAGTGGCTTGGACTTGACACACAATCGAAGAAGCTTCTTGTTGAAACCACTCCAAATCAGGTGAATGACCAGATTGTTATCTTTTATTCATAGGAGCAAAGCTTGAAAGTTTTTGTGTTTCTAACGTGATGTTGTTAGAAGGAAATTCCTTCGTGCTGATTAGTATACCCTTTCCTTTAGCATTTAGGTTGTTGAGTATTTTCTAGTCTGTGCGGTTGGGTTATTTTATGACTGCTTATTTTTTTTTTTGTTTCAGGATCCTCTGGTAACTAAAGGACCAAGTTTGGTTCCTATACTTGGTATAGATGTATGGGAGCATGCGTACTACCTGCAGGTAATTATTCAAAATTCTTTTTATTTGCTAAATTGTACTGAGCATTTTGGTCTCTAATGCTTGACTCTTGCTTATATGTGGTCAGAAGCTTCATTATCTGGCAGTTTGGCCTTCTTAGTACCTGCAGAAATTTTCCATGTTCCTCTTCTCGGTTTACTTTATATATTGATAGAGCAAGCAGAAAGATGTTCATTCACATTAAATTGTTATTAATAACCAGATTGCATATAGTATTTTCTTTTTATGGTAAGAGAAAAGGATAGATACTGATAATGGGTCATGAGTCTCATGACTGGCCTTTTTTGCAGTCAATCTATATTCAGCCTCGTCAATGTTCCTATCCATTGGCTGCATTAGGTAACATTGGCACATGATTGTTTCTAATTTGACTTTTAAAGCTTGCAGACAGAGGAGCCTCCATACTGTGCTAAATACTATATGCAGCAATACCTTCTTACATTTTGCTCTAATTTATCTTGGTGATTCTTGGCATTCTTCAGTAGCTTGTCTGTTTGTGATCATGAAACACTTGCTTTTAAGGGAGAAGTTCAAATGTTAAAGATATTTTATCTACTATCATTGGATTGGGGGGTACATTGGTATATGCAACCGAGTGGATTGATGTGTAGGAATAGGCTGTAGGCCTGTAGCCATATATGTGTGATAAAAACACTGGCTTCACAAAATTGCCTTTGGATCGAAGTATGATGTGAATGATAACTGGTTATGGGGATTGGAGATTGATGTCTCTGAGGAAACAGCCTATCTAATAGTCCTTTATTAAATAGGGGTGAGACTGTGCATCCAGGCCTATTTAAACCTTACTTCAGAAGGGCTACTACTGGCATTGTTGAAGAATGTAGGGATTTACCACCTAAATGAATCCTTGTTAGGTTTTGGAATGGATGTGTATCCTGTTTTGATAGATAAGCTGATACCTAGTAAACCTCTTGAAGTTGACATGACAGAATGGCCTTAGAAACAGGTTAAACGGCATAAATAAATGGCAGTATCATTTTTAGAAAGTGCCAGCATAAGTGGGTTACAAGAATACAAGCTACGGGTTTTTCTTGTTCTTTGACTTCGGTATTTGAGCCTTTGAGGCAGATTTTGAAGCAAGTATTAAATGTCTGCAAGATGGATTGCATGTTAATCTGAGTTATCTACCTAGGATTCCACATCCTCTCAAATATGCTGAATATAGAGCATATCAACATCTCGACTGAATTAGGTGAAAAACTAAAGTCATTTTATAACATAGACAACAAAGAGATTCTCTCTAACCCTCCGTGCTCCTCAAAAGGGTCATTCAATGCCCCAACCCAAGTACCTTTGCTATTAAAAGCTCTTTATATTCCACTTTTTTTTTTCTTTCTTTTTTTTTTTCTGATCTTCATAACCTGATAAACTATTGAACATAAAATCTTTCTATAAAAATTGCTGACTCGCTTGATTCTGATTTAATTTCAGTTTTGGATACATCTCATTGCTTTGATCAATGACAATAACAAAGATAGATAAGAAGGGGAAGGGGGAAGGGTGAAGGGGGAGGAACTTTGAGGAGAGGGTTGTAGATTTGTAGTTTGAACCTTCAAACTTGTGTCAAATTACATAGCCCTTAATTTGTTCTGCTCTTCACCAAGCAAGGTCAAAGCCAAATACTAACCTGATGTTTAAGTCTATTTCTTTCATGCCTTACTTTATTTGATTCTCTGCTATAACCGGAATGGGGCAGACATGCGGAGAGGAAGAACCCACCACCCATTTTGTTTTCCCCTGCTCCAAGGACCTTGCCTTTAAGCCTTTTTGTCCCAATTGATGCCTTATGAGTTATGACCCAAAACTGCTGGTATGCTTTGCAGCTTGCAATGACTTCAAATGAGTAGGGGATCTATTTTTCCTTCTTGTGGGGTGTATGGACTAACGTATTGATTGAAAGGCATACAGCGTCTAGTCGTCTATCAAAGACATCAATTTCAAGCCAATAGCACTAGTATAAGAGAACAAAATCAAATCCTTTTTTCTAAAAAGACTTTATCTTTCTGTTTCTAATTCCTAACTTAATTTGCAAATACTTGTTTTTGTTGTCCTCTGTTGTCCATGCATGTTATTTTCCTGTTCATTTATATATGAACATAAGCTAGCATTTTGTGATCACTTATAATATGGATCTTGGTTCTGGCTTTTGTTGACATTTCTGCTGTTTCTCTCTTGTGCAGTACAAGAATGTGAGACCTGATTATCTGAAGAACATCTGGAAGATTATGAACTGGAAACATGCAAGCGAGGTGTATGAAAAAGAATGCCCCAGCCACTAAGCTGATACCATCACTTACGTACCATCATTTGGCAAGAGGAATAAATATAATGCTTTAGAAAGAGAGGAAAGCCATGTTGTGCAGGTTTGCTTTGCTGTCTCATCTGCAAACAGGCTTGCTTTCCTCTCTAGGATCTCGTAATCCTGTTTCAACATTCTGTGTTTTTGACAGATTAATAAACTGTCTTAACTACTGACACTCACTGAGGCTTTTTCATGTAGATTGTGTGCAGAAATTCTGTTCCTATTTATGTTATTTTTCCTTCCAAATTCTGTTAGTCGGTACACCATAGTATTTGGTAATGTGATATCGGGTGAGACACCCATTCTTGCTTCTTTCAAAGTTCCAAGTATACAGCACCCAAGCTTAGTAATCATCTTGCTTGTATAGGAAAAGCTTATGTCTTGCTATCCTACAATTTCTGTTATGCCATGTTTTAAGTTCTTAACATATCATGTCTTCTGTTTTCCCTTGTTCCCGTCAGAACGTCAAATATGCAATTGTGGACAAACATATCAGGCGCTTAAACTGCATGAATTATGTCCTTATCTCGTTTCTGAGATTTTGCTAAACTTGAACAGGATATTCAAGATTAGCCATATGTCCGTGAGCTGAATACAGTCTTGTGGTTTAGGCAGTGGCTTGTAAGGTGATTTAGAGCGTCATGTGTCTTATTACTCAGATACTTTGTATGCTGTTTTATTGGCATGTTTCCTAAGTGCTGGTTGATGTCACAGTGGCCACCAGCCTGTGGTGCCTCATTTCCCTAGCTAGCTATTGTAAGAGGTGGTTTTTAATTATAAGATAGGGATTGATCAATTGAACGATTACAGTTAAATTTAATTAGAAGACAAAACTGTCAAAAATAATGCCTTGTTTGTATTTCCTATTTGTGAACCAGTACATAATAATTTTTCACTATTTCAAGAATCTAACATGATTTTCACCAATGAATTTTTCTTTGGGATTTTTATCTAGAAATCCCAGTTCGAATCCTGGCTTCAGCAAATGTATTCCTTTTTTCCTTAAAAAAATGCTTAATATTAATGGTTGAGTTCTCAATAACTTTTTTTTTTTTTGACAGAGAGTACTAATAACGAAATACAGAATACAAAGACTACCAACAAACTACGCTACGCAAAAACACCAATGAGACACCTGCGAGCAAACTTTATTCGAGCCAAGTTGGAGTACTTGAAGTCCACACTAGGCCCACGATCATGCTTTGTACCCACACGAACCACCTTGCAATCTGGTGTTGAACTAGGTCGATCCACCAAAGAACTCATTTTCCTAAACCGAGGATGACAAATAGACTTGTGATGGCAAAGTGGTTGACCCGAAGACTTGACATTGGGATGAAAAGCGGCAAAGTGAAACCTGGAATCACTCGCTTTTCCCACAAACTCCGGTGAATTCATCCCTCCCATATGACTATCAATATCAGAAAGGGTGCACTCCGAACTGTTGTGCACCACTGGATCACCTAAGGACTGCTGCAAAATGGGAGCTGACTAAGACTCTGTTATGGGCACTGTCTGTCGCTCCTCATCACATGATACATGTAGTGAAGTAAGGGTAGATGACACCTCTACACTGGACTTCACATCTTGGGAGGCCTCTGTCATAACAGAGGAGATAACCTTCTCCGGATATGATTGCAAAACCGGAGCATACGTGGATTGCAAAATGGGAACTGACAGGAACTCTGAAGTGGACACCTCCTGTTGCTCCAATCCACCTGGAAACTTAACTGAAGTAGAAGTAGAGGTCTCTGCTTCCCTGGAAGTTACATCTTGGGGGACCTCTGTCTGGATAGAAGTTTTACTCGGACGAACCCGAATAGACATTAACGACATAGACTTAGGATGGAAGAAACGAATGACATTGCCTTGCCTAACCTACTGCAAATTTGAGGAAGAAAGCCGAAGCAATAATCTCGAACCATTTCGAGAAACAAACTCATGCATATGAGGGACTTCAGCTTCCTGACGAAAAGGTGGTACATACTTACCACTCCTGTCATTACTAACCGCATCTGATTGGAAATCACATTCCATATCAACACATTCTGAAATCGGTGGTGGGAGATTACAATCCTTATTACCACCGGACGAACCAGGCAATAAAACCGACTCCGAAACAACGGCTGATCTTAACTCACTACGCGAAAACTCAGCAATTGGAACAGTCATATCCGCAATACAACAATCCGTTTTGACCTGACAATCATCGGGAACATGAGAAGTCGACTCCACTTGGGTAACAGACTGGACCATCTTACCCTTTCGTTTCAGATCGACCAAAGACGCATCTTGTAACAAACCCTCAACACAATGTAAATTTCTTAACACCTCTAAATTATTAGGATCACCCTTAGTGGCCTTAACCAGATCCTTTCTAGCAGAACGAAGCTTGCCCAATTCTTGATATGCAGAGGCTCTCCTATAAAGGGCCTTAATATGACAGGAATCAAACTCTAACACAAATGAACAAAGCTTGACAGCAGCAGAATAATCAAGAAGCTTCAAAGCACAGGCCGCAAGATTAAGATGCAAAGCAAATGCCAAAGAACGAAACGAAGAAAAAGCTTCCACTGAACATGGCATAGTAAAACACAACAACTTACTAGCCAACTCATACTTAGAAAAGGCAAGTTTAAACTTGCCAGCCTTAAACAAGGAGTTCCCTTGCTCTTTGAACTCCGAGGAACGAACAACAACATCACCAGGATTATCCATAGAGGAAAGAAGGTGGAAAATACTTTCATCATTGAAATCATCGGGAAGATGAAAAGAAATAAAGGCGGGAAATAACTCCATATTAAGACTTAAAAAACTAAACTAAGAGCCTAAAACAACGACTAACCAGAAACAACATGCAACTCAAGGAGGAGGGAACTCCACCAAATACAACCACTCAACGACGTCTACTACAAATCAAAAGAAGAACATCACTCGAACAGAACAAAAAAAACTCCAATAACTCTATTAAAAAGTGGTAAACTAACCCAAGAAAAAGAAATCACTAAAAGAGGCAAAATCTAACAAAAACATTAAAAGAAGAGAGAAAAAACTAACTCATGAACAAAGAGAGAAAACAAGAGCATATAAAAAAGGAATTAAAACATGACCAGGAGACTAAACAAGAGCATATAAACAACACAACCAAACTAAGGAAAAACAAGAACTGAAAAGGAAAATTGAACTAGTAGTAAACAAAGAAAGGAGAACGAAACACCTAAAAGATCGGGGTTGCCGGCGGAAGGAACACCCCAGCGACTCTGTACGAAAGAAGAGTTGAGGCTCACCGGCGAACGGGAAGCGGCGAGGCCTAGCTAACCCAGTTCGCCGGCGAGCAAGCTTGAGCGGTGGGGAAGCGGTGGGTACAGAGAATCTAGGAGAGAGAAAGTGGTGAAAGCGGTAGTTCTCAATAACTTAGAAATAGCAAGAAGCCAGGAATTATCATCGAGGACAAAAAAAAAAGAGCTTCTTAGAGGCACATACTTTGAACCTTGACAACATCATGTCCTCATAACAGATGTTTAAGCACACACAACACACAAATAAATTGAGAGTGAGGGATGGCTCAAGTGGTTAGAGCTTCCCTCCCGATTCCAGGAGATCTTGGGATCGATTCTCACCCCCGCCCTTGTGGCTCTCTAAACACCAAAAAAAAACACACAAATAAATTTTGTGCTCGAAAAAGGGGTGAAAAGACATCTAGATTGAAGGTGACAACATCTTAGTCATTAAATCGAGCATATCATTATAGATAATTAAAATCTTCTCAACAATTTTGAAAGTTCCAAAATATTTACCGAGATACAAATCGAACAACAGATTAGATTGTTAATACTAATCATCTAATCAATAATTACTCCATGAGTGTATAAATAAGTTCATCATTTTTGGAAATGATACACTTGTCAATGCACAACTTTGATTATAATTATTTTTAACTGTATTAATTTTAATTTATACGAACTTGATATCATGAAAGATATATTTGACTAATCCAACTAAGTCTACATACGAGTATTAACATTTGGTAAGGGTCTGTTAACACTTACTGAAGTGAGCTAAATTGAACTGATTGGAGCTGAACTGAATTGAACTGAACTGATTGGAGCTAAACTGAACTGAGCTGAAATAAATATTTTATGAGAGAAGAAGATTAGGATCTGAATTAAACTGATCGGAGCTGAACTGATTAAAGCTGAACTAAACTGAACTGAAATTAAGTAAATGTGAATAGGCCTTAATCCTATAACAGAAACTAACTTATCCGAGAATACTTGGGAAGCATCATTGTGTCATCGAAATCGTATTCTTTCTCGTTGATCAGTTTGTTTTTGTCCTGTTGAAAGTTGAGATGCTCCTTGACCTGATCCATCTTTGACAAAATATGAAGTCCAACCGCATGATACCGTGAAAAAACAAATGTTATCATTCTTGTAAGACTACGGTAGTTCTTCATAATAGAAAGTATACAAAAGTACAATTTTTTTAAAAAATTGATAATACGAACAATACTACCCCAAATTATCGTTTAATTAATTGTGACGCTTAAATAAAAGTACTAAAAATGCAATATTTACACCAAAAATTTCAGTTTGATTTTTCTTACTTTCTTTTAAATATCTTTCAAGCTTGGATTCAATTTTACATATTTTTTTTTTGCACACCATTATTAAAAACAGTTTTTTTTTTTCTTGTTTTTATTTGAAGGGAGGCTTATCAATTTTATTTTATTTATTTTTTATTTTTTATTATTATTATCTTTTACAAAAATGCTTATTAATTTTTTTTATTATTTATTTTTTATTTTATTTTTTTGAAATATGAACAAAATTGTTTATTACTAGAGTAGTAATTTAGAGTTTCTCAAAAAAAGAAAAAAGAAAAAAGAGTAGTAATTTAGAGAGACATCTTATTATTAATTTTGTTTTTTCTTTTTCCATAATCTTAGAGTAGGGAATGCGAGGGTAAGTGAGTGTCCAATATAAAAACCCTCACACCTTTCATTACTTTAGAAACCCTAATTACTCAGAGAGCGCAGCTGCAGTCGGAGGAGAGAGAATCATCTTCTACCTTCAACAATGGTGATTTTCTCCATCTTCTCCATCTATCTCTCTTCATCTTCTTCCTCAATCTGAAACTCTCTTTGTTAACTTCTTCTGTGTTTTAATGGCAGACTTTCAAGCGAAGGAATGGAGGTCGCAACAAGCACGGCCGTGGCCATGTCAACTTCATTCGCTGCTCTAACTGCGGCAAATGCTGCCCTAAGGTCTTCGATTTTTGAATATTTTTTCGATTTTTCTTGTTTTTTTTATGAATCTGTGAATGTATGAAATGGCGATTTTTGAAATCCGGTATGAATTTGTGCGTCTGTTTGTAATTGTTGTTTGATACTATGAATATGAGGATCGTAATCTATTTTGTAAGTTTGTTTACAAAATCAAGGTGTTATTTTTCCCGATGAATCGAAAGTAATGTTCTGATGAGATTTTATAGTTTGATATACTTAGAATTATATCAATTACGAAATAAATATGCTTGCAATTTGATTAATTTGCACAAATGTGAGGGTTTTGTGTTAGTTTCTTCTTTTGAGTGTTTAGGTGTTAATGTTTTGTTATTGGATTTTGGTTGTGTGTAGGACAAGGCCATCAAGAGATTTATTGTGAGGAACATTGTTGAACAAGCTGCCGTTCGTGATGTTCAAGAAGCTTGTGTCTATGATGGTAATACCCCGGTTTCGTGTAATTTGTAATGTGACTATATTGAGGTTTAAGTAGTGAAAGTCGAGTTGTATTTGCTGACCTCTTGTGGATTTGTGTGTGTAATTTTGAAGGGTACACACTCCCAAAGCTGTACACCAAGATGCAGTATTGTGTTTCTTGTGCTATCCACTCCCACGTTGTGAGGGTGCGATCTCGCACTGACAGGAGGAAACGTGACCCACCACAGCGTTACACTAGACGCAAGGTACCCATTTCATTTGCTCATTGATACGTTTATTTGGTTGCTTATTCTGTGTACTGTATGGCTATCTAAATTGGTGTATGTGCGTAAAATCCTACTCTTGGCTTTTGGGTTTGTTGGTGATAATTGTAATTAATTGTTCCTGCCTTGAGCTAATTAGAAGTTTAGAACAGTGAAAATGTGAAGAGTGGAAATGATTTTAGGTACTCATTTTGCATCCATTTCTCTGATCAATCCAGCTCTGAATTTTGTAGTAAGATGTTCCTTTATAGCTATGCTTGCACTGTTATGTAGAGAGTATTGCATATTCATGTGTTCGGTGGCTTGCTAAGCGGTAAACGTGGAGAAAACTGCATCAAACCATATGTTCCGTAAAAAACTCCCGCAAGTTTTAACAGTCTTAACATTTTCTATATTGGTGCCTTGTTATATTTGCACTTAGTTCATTGGCAATGGAGCCTTAACAATTTAATCTCACTATGTCAAGGAATTGTGAACTTTTCCTTACGACCCAATCTTAATGGGATGCTTAACTATCATCTATGACTTTCAAACTTCTTGTTACCTACACCTAATAGTAGAAGAGAGTCAAGTAGGCATTTTAGTGGTAGAAGAAATTGATTATTACTTAGCCCAATTTGCAAGGAAAAGAGTGTATTGAAACCAAAAGAGTGAAGAAGAAAGCATGGATTTCATATTGCGCCCATGGTCTGTTATTGCCCTAATTTTTTTGATGATTGCAACTAAAAGAATCCTTCAAATTTGTTTCCACCTTTAGAAGACCAGCAATATAAGTTTTGTTTTGGATGGGATGTATGCATATACTGGATTAGCTTCCATGCATTTCTGTTGAGAATTTAGTGGCTTTTAATTCTTTTAAGCATCTCTGCTAGGGGTGGACATACTAGTGACTTATTTACAGGCTAAAAAGTCCCAATAGATCCAAACCTTATCTATTCATGTGTCCAAATGTACCCCTTCAGGGTGGACATTGTGGACTAGCTGGCTAAGTGTACGATAAATTAGTCTTCTTTTATTGAGATACTCCTTATTACTCAGTCTGTGGCTCAATGCCCCATGTTTGGTTTCATCAGAGATTGCCAATATATGCTGAAGTCACGAGGACTAAACGTCAGTTTGGGGGAACATGGGAAATTACAAATGTATTTTGGGAAGCCATCTTTTCTATTTGATAGAAGAGTGAAACTTGTGATTGTTTTATGTGCTGTCAACCAAACTGTTATGTAATCTTCCGTAATCTATACTGTGGATTGGTAGAGGTATTTTGTGTGCTTGACTTTCTGCCAGTTAGTTGAAGCCAATTTCAGAGATTAATTTCTTGTAGAATTAAATTGATTGATATTTGACCGTGTCTAAGTGGTTGATTATGGTTGTGTCTTTACAGGAGGATACACCAAGACCTGCTGGTGCTGCTGGAGGAGCTCGCCCTGCTGCTGCTGCTGGAGGAGCTCGTCCATAGAAGACAAGTCATGTTCATCTGAAGCTTTATGCCTCCAAGTTTATCCCATAGATTTTGAGAACTTTAGCTCTAAGTTTTGGAACAGAATTTTTGTTATCTCAACTATATGCTTGTGTTGTCTTTATTTAGCTGTCAATGAGGATGATTGTTACTCAAAATTTTAATGTCTCTATTCATAAATGGTAATTTTCAGCGTACTTATTCTGTGTGGATCACCCTGGGAGTAGTTGTAAGGTTAATTAACAACAATTTGAATTTGCCTATGTGCTTATATATATGCCGAGGTTTGTCCAGCAGGACACCTGCTTGCCAACGGTTAATTGCATATTCTCTACTCGTAAAGCTTCATATTCCTTTCTAACCAGAGGCAGTAAAAGGTTGATGCTACCAAAGTGCTGCAGGATGTCTCTTGCACACCTTTTTGCCCAATTTGATGAGCTATTCTGCTTTTACCAAGGGGTTTGTGTACTCTTTGAACGTTTACATGGACAGTGTTAGGTATGTTAGCTAAGATATGTGTAAAACAGAAATCAGAAACTCAGTGTAAAAATGATGCAAGCAGTCTTGTTAAAATGATGCATTGGAGGTATTTGAGTATGCAATATGTTTCATTAGTTGTTTAGAGTTTTGGACATTAACATGTGAACATGTATACTGTACACAATGCTTCATTAGTTGTTTAGAGTTTTGGACATGAACATTTGAATTGTGAACATGTATCCTGTGCACAATGCCAGGCTTCAAGGCTTCTGATCTGCTGAATGCCTATTCTGAACTCTTAAGATTACAGTGAATGTAGGCGCCAGATATGATTATCGATCAATCAAGTCACAAAAATCTAAGATTGTTGAAGATTACAGGCAAAACTATATAAGAACCACTTTCAATGTTGTTCATATTAATACCTACAAAATTTACCACAAGTTTGAATCCAATGAATTATACTTGGTTGTTTCTGACAGTGCAACACCAAAATCTTTGTTAATATCAATTCAAATGTAGGTTGGATTGGATAGGTGAAATTTTCTATCTGATGCTTGAGCCTTAAAAATGTGTTTTTAGACAAAATTTGCTGTCAGTTTTCAAGTACATAAACATATACAAATACAACTAGACATCCTAACAATGGAGCTGAAACTGTCACCCTCTCGTGCACTCCCTTGTACCTATTAAAGGTAAAGAGTTCGTAAAGTCAATTCTTCCTGTGTCCTCAGTTAATCAAATCCAACTTCTGTTCTTTTTATGCAACAACTGGATCAGAATTGTCTGCCTTTTGCACTGGTTTCCGCTGAATCAAGATGTGTTGCCTGAGATATGCCAAGCTACAGCATCTTGCGTTTCTTCTTGTTGGAACTCCCAACTGCATGTCTTATAATAGATCAATAAGAACTTATATAACTTTATAAGTTCTAACTCTGGTCTCCTTCATGCATGGGTTGTAGTTGTTGAATTGTTAAGGTCCTTTGCAATGCTAATGCAAGTAGTCATTGGACAATTTGTCTTGATCGCGTTTGATACAATATGCGATCTGCTTGCAGCATAACCCTCCTGCAAAAGAATACACCATACCTCCAACACATCAGTTTTGTCATATAATACAAGTTTGTTGACGCTTAATTTTGCATATGAAGTTAAAGTTAATGCAGCTAGAGCCAAATGATGGCAACTTCTGTTGGTTCACAGGAGGCACAAAAGCCATCATACTGAGGAACCAGGCCGGGAATTTCATTTACTTCAGGTTCAAGTCTATAATACTACGTTAAAATCTCACTAGTACAAAGATTCTCAGTCATCAACTCATTATAGCAGCATATCAGAAAGTATACCTTCTGCAGGGTGCTTATCAAACTTCTGAGGGACGGAGAATTTACTTTTGCACGTTTAGCTATCTGGCAGGTAATATACAAAATTAGATAGGTTATTAAGCAGAATCACAAACAAATGATTCAAACTGAAGAGTTATCAGATTGTAAATATGTCGAGAAATTTGAATACCGTACCTGATCTATTTTGATATAACCTGATGGTAATTTTGGATCGCTTTCACCAATCATCAGGTTAATAACTTTCTCCAATTCGAGGCCTATGCCATTACCTATCCATCCCCATTGTTGAGCTAGATCTAATAACTCTGCAAGGTACGCACCATCATGGAGTGGTCCAGTCCAAAGGGGCCCTGAGACAACAAGTGAACCACCAGAAGGCGGCTGACAGCAGACGAGAAATTTATAAATACAGTAAAATGTGCCTCTATGTATGTCACAAATCCTATGAGATGGAGTATTCAAAACTTTTAATGAAAAGGCCCTAAAGAAGGGGCATGCATGTTATGTGCCTCTATGTACGTTACATGCCAGAACATAATATGTGTGAATATTGGCACATGTAAGTCACGCTCTATGAAGAATTCAGTAGACATGTAGATTTCATTTAGGCCTTTAGGCTTGGTGATTAGGTTTGAGGTTTTCACTTAAATTCAGAGTCGAGTGGGATAATAATATCCAACAAACCGTCTGATTAATAAAATATATCCAACAAACTGTCTGATTAATGATTAGACGAGTAATTAAGTTGATGTGGAATAATAAACGAATAATAAACACTCATACTAACCCAAAATAATAGGCTTTGTATGATTTTAGATCAAATCTGGTCAGTTTAGATCGTTATTTTTTGCCATTAAATTGCAAATCAAAACAATGATCCAGAAAGCTGTTCATCAGTAGCCAGATAAGCGATGGGGTCAATATGGGGCTATTTACAAGAACACGTGAAAAGCGAGGAACAAAGAGCACTGCTTTGTGCTTTCAACAACATATCAATCCACTTAAAGTAGGAAAATGCATGTTATAACAAGCAAAATATGGAATATCAATCAAGTTTAAGTAAGCACCATAAACATCAGTATCAACTGAAGCAATAATGGACCATTTCATCAATGCTTCTAAAATTCACAGGACCATAAATAATACAGTACTTTGTATTCCGTATTTCTATGACAATAACTACAACAATAATAATCCAATATTGATTCGACATATTATCCTCATATTATCATGTTTGGTTGGTCTCTTCATACAAAAATTCTAATTTCTGATCATACAAAATGTGTACATTCAAATAGGCATATCGGTTTTTAGAAGCTTCATTTTTTGGCCAAGTAAATGATTCAATGAGAAATCCATACCTTAGTGCTGCAGTTGGAGCAGCAGATCTTTCCAAGTTCTTGCCAGGTAAATGTCTCAGAGTTTCCACAATCACGACAGTAGCTTATGAATCCATAATGTCTGCCATCAGAAGTTAAAGCCACCTAATTAGCTCTCTGGTGTACGAAATTAAATGATCGATAGCATAAGCTAATAGTGTCACAGTTCCAACAAGTATAACCTCATGTCAATTAGCCTCCCACGGTTAACTCGTAACATAACTCGAAACACAGGTCCATGGTAAGAGTAGTATGAAAAGAGAGGAGTCACATGGTATCCCATCACACAAGCTTCACGAACTGCACCTCCTATTAGCATTCTTAAGCCAATCTCGTTTGGATAAGGCATTGGCCTAATATAAGCTCCATAAGAAGCCAGAGAACTAACAAACAAAACAGCAACACTATTAGGTTCAGATAAAGAGATACCAAATTTATTTTACAATTTATCATAACAACAAGTTCAAGTAAGTTCGGATAAATTATCATTATTCCACTCTATTTCGAGATTTTTACTTCAAGATACACAAAGCCAAGCTCTGTTTAGCTGAATGAATACATGTACTCATCAAATTGATTATGTTTATATAATATAGAGAGTAGATAAAAGCTCTAACTCATACGAAGCTAAAGATTTACTATATATCCCTCAATTTAAACATAATTGTCGCATTAACATGATTCTTCATAATTATAAGATCCATTATTAAAGACAAATAATAAAAATACAAAACTAATATTCTACTTGTATTACTCTTGTACTCAGATAGCTAGCCATTTGTCAAGTTAACACATTCTTTAGTAGAGCTATGCTACTATTTGCCCAACTACCCATACATATTCAGGCAATTAATTATAACATCTGTTAGATCCAACATGTCCAAATCTTCTTTTCTTTTCTTGATACATTAACAGTTCCAAAGATTTACATAGATTTAAAATTTGTTAATATAAACAATTAAGATGTGGAAAATAGACTAAGCGAGGCCTAAGAAATGAAAGAGACATAAACATGATGATTCACGTGAAATTATAGAAAATGACAAATTTAGCTAAATGCCCTTTTCACTATTTATTAATTCCCTTTTACAAAATATATATTACATATCTTAAAATTTGAATAGTCCAACATAAGCTGGTTGAGTACTCCGTATCATTCATTTATTGTTTGCTTTCTTACTCATCTTTTGTACTATTCTCTATCCACTTTCGAAATCTGTATCTGCAATCAATAATTATTCTTGTTTCTAATAAATTAAATAAAATATTCATTCTGATTTACAAAAGACCCTAATATTTAATTACGGTATATTTCTAAGTCACTTCAAATTACATACAATTCAACCCATTGCAAAGTCGAATTTTACATGATTATAAATTACTACGCCTATTGTTTTTAGTGTAATTTTGCCTAACATAGTTCATGCACAATTCTAGCAATCTGTCACCTTCATACTTAATTGTCCAATTAAACATCATTATAGAATCCAACCTTCAACATGTCCTACTCTAGTGACTTCTACTACTTCTCAAGAGCCAAAATCATGGAATTTACACAAGGGAAGGGGGCCTAGGCTTGACTCTTGAATATACACTATTCAAACTTAAGAAAATTCAATTAGGTTAGTACACATATTCACATAAACATGACCCACAAACTTTGGCCTATGAGCTCTCCTTGATAGCTAATTTACCTCCACCCTTATCTAGTTAATCATACGAGATTTGATCTCAGTTTTCGACTTTAACCAGCTAAACTAATCGACAGTTTCACACCCAAACACGAATCAATGTCAATAGTAAATAGTTTCTTTTTCAAAAAGGTAATGCATACAAAAAAGCATAAGTCAAAAACATTTAAATGACCATGAGCTACAATCCAAATGGGTATAGTTGGTATACAATAATTTTGCAAATAAAAGTATAGAACCACAAGGACCATTTTCACAAACAGTTGGTGTGCATTACACACACATTTTAAACACAACCAAATAACAAAATGTCAATATTTGAAGAGATCAAGATTAGGTGTACTCACTTATGGGGACGATGTCCTCCAGCCGAGTAGCCATCAGTTGAAGTAACATAAACCAAACCATCCATTTTTATAGCATTAAAAGCCGATCTCAAGAAGCTTGTTTCACTACCAAATGAGTCAACATCAATAAAATCGAAAAAATCCCTTTGAAGATAACACTCACTCATCACTCTATTAGCATCCAAATGGGTAATTACCCATTTCTTTTTACCCTCTAAATCCTTTGGAATTTGAGACAAATTATCCATTATCAATCCCCTGTTTTCCTCATTTGCATCATTAACTAACACAAAATCGGCCCCCGATTCGGCTAAGTACCGAAGGGACCGCACCCCGCATCCACACATTGCATCAAGAACCCGTAATTCGGGGTTCGAACGCTTGTAGTGGGCGGCAGAAAGAACCCCGAGGTCTCGGCCTATGAAGCTTTCGTGTCGAAAGAACGAATCACCCACTTGAAATTGGAGACCCCTTTCGGTTTCGTAATCGGTGGATTGAATTGATGAATGAGATTTGGGGATAAAAGAGGGTGGAATTTGGGGTTTTGGAAGATTGAAGATAAAGGGTGAAAATGAAAAAGTTTGCATTTTTGGAGATAATAACGAATTTTTGAGAAATTTTTGGCGGGAGATTATATAAATATTTGTGTTTTTAAGAAATTGGTTTGGTTAGTTGAATATATTTTCTGGGTTCTGTTTGTTGGATTTTTGGAGGGGGTTTGGGTTTATTGGTTGGATAATTGTGAAAATTGGAAGCACACATTTTTGAGACATGGCAACAAACAAAAACAGGTAAGTGTATCCATAATTATTTTATTTTATTATTTTTTTTAAAAAAAATTTCTTTTCTTTATTAAAAACGTAAGTAATTTTTAACTTGACGTGTAAATAAAAAGAGTTACGGAAAAAATGTATAAAAGAGATACTATAAAAATTCTTAGGTATAAATTATAGAATTATGCCAATATAATGATTTTAAATGTTACATTTTTAAAATTTTGAAAAGATCTTACCTTTATTGTCTTAACTTTCTTTATGAATTCCTACATCGCGTATCAAAAAGTTAGAAAAAAGTGTGATAATTATTTTATAAGAGAGATACTATGTAATTCGTATTACTTTGGTATAAACAACCGAATTAAGCCGTTGTTAAATTTTGTTATGATTTCAAACTTTCTATTATTAATTTTTTTTTGTAAAGATCTTTCCTTACCTTCATCGTGAATCCCTTACTAAAGTTTTTATTGTTGATATATTTCTGATATGTTATGAATATTTGTTTTAGCCATGGTAATTTTGTAGCATGTTACAAAGTTACTTTTTTAAATTTGAAAATATAAAATTTAAATACTTTAACACATATTGAAAATAGTTATTCCCTTCACTTGTTTGACAAAAAAGTCAAAGTAAGATGAATAGATAAAAGAGACTGAAAGGGTACTATTTTCCCTTCTTTTTTTTTTACACAAAGGTACTATTTTTCTAGTTTTCATTTTATTATATATATATATATATATATATGTATATACATATATATACACATATGTATATATATATATATATATACATATCTATATATATATGTATATATATATATTTATATATTTTATATGTATATATATATATATATATTTATATATTAGGGACATATATATATATATATATATGTATATATATATATTTATATATTAGGGACATATATATATATATATATATGTATATATATATATTTATATATTAGGGATTGTAAATTGGATCACTAATCTCAACTGCTGGTTATATTTTATTTTTAAAAAGAAATATATGTATGGTGAGCGAATTATTATTAAAAAAATATTAATATAATATTAATTTTGAAGTGTGTAAATATAAACCTATTTTGAGATTCTTCATTTTACTTTAACTTAGACATAAAAACTAAATTGTGATAAAGCTACAATAGTTTTACAATCGATTATAACTTTTGTCCATATGTCATTTCGGATATCAATACAATTCAAGTAATTCAACCATTAACACATTTTGTTTCTTCTTGACGGGATTTGTTAACACAATTTATATGTTTCGTTATACATTAGCATATTTAATGATAATGTTTAATCTTGAGGAGTGCGTTTGATTTGTGGAAATTGGGGATTGAGATTGGGGACTGGAGATGTGCGAATTTATATTATTATGTTGCCTTCGTTGGAAGGAGAATTTAAGATGGGATTGGGGATATAATGGGCCTATTCCCATGGTTTTATTGCTAAGGGGTGGGATAGAGCACGAAAACACTAAATTTTCATTAATGAGAATAATAGGAAAGAAACTTGGTAAAAACAATTATGTAACCTTAGTATTTATTCCGAATCAAATTCTCATTACAAACCAGACAAGGAATTGTTAATAATTTTCTAATTAAAATTTTTCATTCCAATATCATCCCTGGTTTTTTATTCTACATATTTTTAGCTTGATGATGTGGTATGTTTATGTATAAGGAGGGTCCCACGTGGCATATATACAGTATTGAGAACAATTTTTATTAAATGAAAAAACGTTTTGTGTAAATTAGTTTAGATATTTTTTAGGGTACACAAAATGTATTTTGAATAACTTTGCCATCTATTTCAACTTTTTGCATATTCCTTCCTCATTGTTTTTGATGCTCTTCTCTCACTTCAAGCAAAAAGTCTCAATATTTTACAAATTTGCTTTGTCAACATTCGTCACTTGGTACCTTATTTTCCTATTCTCATCCGATCTACAGGTAACTTTATCAAGTGTATACCTTTTGTATAATCAAATTTTCCATTTATTACCTTTTCATTTTTCTGATTATAGTAGTATGAAACTATATATATTAAAATGATACATTTAGTTGGATTCCAATGTTACATTTATGGTTTGATATGTGATGTACTGAAATTGTTCATGTTTAATCCCTATGTGCCCTTGTTTTACTTGAAACCTTAGTGATAAAATCAAGGCTTAATTTCTGTTTTTTTTTTTTTTAAAAAAAAAAAATCAAGACTTGATTTGAACAATCACGGTGAAATCAATTTTTATGGTTTGAAATTGAAATAGTTATTTACTTTGTAGATTTATTTCAGATTATAACTCACAAAGTGTAAATCTGAAAACTAAATAAATCAACAAAATTCCCTCCATATATCAGTAACATCGCTATTTTTTTTAGACTTGAATTGAATTGTTGTGGCTTGATGTTACTTGGGTGGTTGCCGGTAGTAAGAAAATTTTTCGCCGATGCAACATTATTTGTGATTTTGATGACTAATGCAATGACTACGACCGACCAAACATGTGAATAGAAATTAACACGTCATTACTACATCACACATGTCAATCCTGTGAGCCAAATGCCTTTATTAATTCTGGTTGTTTCCAGGAAATCTGCAGATTTTTCTGCTGATGCAACGTATCTCGTCAACGTTGTTGACTAATTTAATGACTATGAGCAACCAAACTCGTGAGAGGAAAATAACACGTCATTACAACGTCACACATGCTGATATTTTGAATCAAGGGTCTTTATTACTATTGATTGTTACCGGTAAATCTGAAGAATTTTCGCTTATTTAACGTTTTTTGTTTACCACTATTGATGACTAATGTAGTAAATATGCGTTACCGAATACGTGTATAGAAATAGTAGGACTAATTCAGTGACTATGTGCTTAACACATGTATAGAAGAACTAGTCGACCGTTCCGCACCCTATTATGTCAATATTTATAAACCAAATACCAAATAAAAAATACCATACCAAATACCTTATTATTCTACATAGAAGAAAAATAGGGGAGAGAGAAACCTAGACATATACGGAGTAGTGCATACCACCTCTAAACCCAACAACATAGATTTGAGAAGAACCCTTGAATATTCTTTCCTAAATTTTTCTCTCTTTTCCATTGTTTTTCATTTAGGCAGTTGGGTTTGTTTCCTGTTTAATACTATGGGTATTAAAACTGGAAACTACATCTAATTATGGAAGATTTCAGCGTTTCTTTGGAATTCATTACACTCAATTGCTCTTTCTGGGCCAATATCTTTCCAAAATATATCTAATTAAAGAATCTGCTACCCGATTTACATGATCTTGAGGGATAAAAATTTTGTATTTTTATTTTCTTCCCTAATTTTGAAAAATCAAAAATCCCATTTATTAAACATGATAAACTATTTCCCATGCTTTTCTGATTTCATAATCATCATAATTATAATTTGTATTTATTGTTGTTATTATTTATATTATGATGATGGGTTTCATATTTCATGGGATGTCTCCATTTTTGGTGTTGTGTTCTTTGAAGAGATGCTGAAGGAGCAATTTCCTTATTACTCAATTACAAGGACAAGGGCACTCCAAATGTGGAAGGTTTTTCATTCTCTGGACTTTCACCACTGCAAAGACTTAGGGTTTTCTATGGGTAATCACCAATTTCTTTCTATTTTAATTTATTTTTTGATATACTTATATGCCTAATTATGATTATTGTTTATTTTTTTTTGTTTGAAATACCCGTATAACTGATTATGATTATTGTTAAAATTTTGAAGTACCCACATTGCAAATTAAGATTTTTTGTCTAATTGTTTTGAAAAATTTGATTTTTATGACAAATTTATTTATGAATTTATTATTATTATTAGAGTGGGATTTTGATATTTTGTTTGTGTGTACTCTGTTTCAGCAACATAAAGTGAGAGAAATTGTTGAGGCTTGGGCATCAGAATCTCTAGCATTGCCTTTCAGTTGCTCCATTTTACTGTAGTAACCAATGTCTAACTCCTGGTTAGTATCACCCCTTATACTGTATGTTGTTATTTGTTATACTGCCTCAATTCTGGTTATTGTTTTGTTGTTTGTAATTTTTAGCATGCTGTGATATCTTCTGTGTTGTTCTGTTCTGGTTATTGTGTTCTGTTTTTGGCCATTGTGCTCGGGTTTGTTACAAGTTGATTTAAGGACATTCATCGTGGTCAGACTTCGTTAAATCAATTTATTTATCGTGTGTGTGTGTGTAGTGCTGTATGTCTTCACTGTTGAGTGAGACCAATATTAACTTTGAGAACAACACTTTGGAATGTGCAAATTGGTGCATAGTGTAAAATTGTACCAGCTAGGACTACTTTAACAGGAGTAGGTCGTGAGTTATTAATTCATAGCTGTTGCTGCTGCTTTCCAGCTTCCAGGCAATACCGAGCTAGACTTCTTGATACTTGATCAGTAATGCCTTGTTTGATTATTCTAAATTCTAATAAGAGAATGCGTATAATTTTATCCTAGGACTTTTAAGAAACTTGGAAGCTATTGCAATAATAATGGGATTTCAGATTTGGTGAACTTTGGAATAATGTATCATTATGGAACAAACTGATATATACGATTCTTATGTGTTATCATGGTGTTGTAAGAAAAATCCTGTTATCTCTGCTTGCTTTTCTGCCCTTGTGTAGAGCTTCTTATGGCTTTGATTTTTCTCAGAAAATTTCATGAAAAATGCATAGACAAGGGTGGACGAAGTTGGTGACTCCTATAATGTGTACCTTCGTTTATTTTCGAAGAAGGGATGCTTTGTCTCACTGCTATTCACACTAGTCTTTGATAGGTGGTCAGTTGTTTGTAGATTTTAGTCACAAAAGATTAACATATCTGCAGATTTTCTTGTACTTCTGTTTTTAATCTTCTGGGATGCAAAAGAGGAAAGCTAACAAGTATAATTTATTGGCTTAAACGATCCTACTTTGATAAATTTTTCTACAATATCCTAGTGTAATACATTTTCATGTTCAGCTGATCAGCTCCTTGTGCCCAAATTTTGCTGGAATACCCATGCTGTGTAAAAAAGGCTTTTAGTAGTCAATCCTAATGATATACTCTGCCATGAACATTGTAATGATCATCCTGGCATAAAAAAAAAGGAAAAAATGGAAATTAATAATCCCACCTTTGCCTTTTCTGCTCTAAACAATCCCACCTTTTCGAAATCTCAAAACAATCCACCTTATGTACCCCCATTTTCTTAAAACAGGTCTTTTACCGGTTTGTGAAATTGGTAACTTGTTTTAGAAGGTCACTTACCACATGTCAGCTTTTAATTGGTCCAATTTTATTTTTTTTTATAATTTAAAAAAAACAAAAATAGTTTTCTCTTCCCAGCTCCCCACCACCGCATTCCGAGCTCCCCACCACCGCATCAGACACTCCTGATCACCACCCCCTCCTCTTTCCCCACCTCCCTTTTGTCGGTTTTCTGGGTTCAACTTTCCCTAATTCCCTTCCTTTCTCTGTTGTTCTTCCCCAAAACTTCCAAACTGAAATCAGAAATTTGTTTCCAGATTCGTCTATGTAATTCAAATTTCAATTAGGTTTTTAGTCCAAATTGTTTCCACAATTACGTTGGGACCAACTTAGTAGTATCTTGAAAAAATAAATATTAGGGTGTTTTAGGTTTGAGTTTTGTTTTTTGGGTTTGGGTTTAATTTTGGGTGTAATTTTGTTGGGGGTGGGGGGTTTAGGGGTTTCGTGAATGGTTGACTTCAGGGGTTTCATAAGGGGTGGTAGGATTTAAGGGTTAGGGGGTTTCAAGGGGGCGGGGGGGGGGGGGGGGTGGCGGGGTTGTGTGGTGGTGGCTATAGAAGGGAGTTGGTATGGTGGTAGCCATGGAAGAAACTTGAAGAATGGAGACTTGAGGTTAAAGAAGCTAAGAGAATTTTTTTTTAAAAAAAAATCCTGTTTAACAGGTTATAGGTCAAAAGACCTGTTTTAAGAAGGTGGGGGTATAAGATTGTTTTGAGATTTCGAAAATGTGAGATTGTTTCGAGTAGAAAAGGCAAAGGTAGGATTATTAGTTTCCATTTTTTCAAAAAATAAACATTCCTCTAGATATAAAGAGTAGAGAGGTTATTGCTATTTTCTATGCTCTACAATTTCTCCTACTACACGAAGTTCGCAGTGCAATTTTCTTATTTCTTGCTTGAATACGAAGAAGGTCGGAGATTGGGGTATGTTGCATATTTAAAGTATGCTATTCTATCCAGACCTTTCAAGTCACAATTTAAAGTATGCTATGAGGATGAAGCATTGGATCGTAAGGGATGGAGGAGGTATATTTATGTCGATGACTACACGGAATAATCAAATTTGGTTCATGTAGCCGACCCCACTTATTGGATTAAGGCTTTGATTGATTGATTTCAAGTCACAATTTAAAGTCAAGGTAGATGATGGGTGGTATCGTTGTTCTTTTAATCGAGTTTTTAATAAGCTGTGGACTTAGAATATAAAATTTGGAATATATTTTTTCATAGGTTTTATGGAATAGTAGTTTATATTTATATAGTCTCCTTGTTGCTTAGGCATCCTTTTGTTATGTAGCTGTTAATATCTGGAAGGTGAAAAGGTTTGTCTTATGAAGAGCACACCGTGAGTATATCCCTGATATAATGTACATAAGTTTTGAGGTGGAAATGTTATTCGTATAAGTTATCATGTATGAATGTATGATTGCATCTACCAATCAAGAATAGTCAAGTGGGTTCAGAAAAAGCTATGCCCTAATCTATACTGGCATTTTCCATCCAAGTGCATCAATGCCCCATTATAGTGATAAAGAATAATCTATGATGCCTTGGCTGGCCTCAGATTTAGTGGTCATTATTGGATGTCATTTAGTTAAAGACAATTGAATCAGCATAAGTTGTTACTTGTTAGATATCATATTCTTGAGCTGTTTGGTATTGAGATTGATAATATTTGAAGATTTCTTGCTTACAGATGTTAAGATAGGATGAACCGATGAATTGCCACAGAGTTCATATTTCTAGTAAAGTAGTTACTAAAAGTATGTTGAGACTTGTTAGGGCTATGTACTTGTGAATGAAGGACTTTTATTAAGCTGTAGGACATCTACGTAGTCATAGTATTGGCTCATAGTCAGTAGTTTTTTTTTTTTTTTTTCTTCCAAAGTATTAGTAGTTAACAATGAATGTAAGTGGTACTTTAAATATAAAGGCAAATTTTATAAAAATCAATCTAATATCTCATGATAACTAATATCCTATTATAACTTTTATTAGAATTCTTTTATTGATTGATCTATGGAATGTTATTAGCTGTGAAGAACGGAATTTTTTGGGGAAGCATGTCTAAAATTCTCGCTTCTATTGTCTCTCATAATAATTTGATTATTTTGATTCACCTTCTTGCTTAAGTGTAGGTTGTGGGTTGTGTTAAAAGTTAAGATTAGGGATTAATATTTTATTTCTCTTTGAAATTTTCATTCCATATTATACTACTGCCTTCGTTTCACATTATGTGCAACAATTGAGTATATTTTGTGGGATATAAAAAATTTAAATGTTTCACATAATGTGAAATGGAGGTAGTATTTGAATGAAATAAAAAAAAAAAAGGAAAAAAAAAAGGAGAGAATGTATATTAAATGCTTTTAAATGGACGAGCTGGTGGCATAAGCGTTCATCCGTTAAAAAGACAAAATTAGCTAGTTTTCTCTTTGCATTGGTTTCAATTATTTTATATTATTGGCCCTGATTTTTTGTTATCTTATCTTATCTTATCTGAACTTATGTGCCCTTATTTTTATCTTATTTAAACTTATTAGACATTATTGGGCCTTATTACACCTTATTGGAACTTATTAGCCTAATCTTATTTGACCTTGTCAACCCTTATCTAGCTTTTATATCAATCAATCAAAGCCTAATCTAGCTTTTATAAGCCCTTTTTTTTATCTTCAATGAACTAATTTGAGCTTATTAAGCCTTACCTTATTTTGTCTTACTTCCTTCGTTTTTAATTATTGCACCACTTGCCTTTTAAGGATGTTTCTCAAATGTTGCACCATATGTCCATATCCAGTTAAGGAAATGAAATGTCTCTGTTCACATGGTAAATACCTAATATACCCTTACTTTTAAACTTGATTCTTTAGTTTATGCTTACATCACATGGTTAATGTTGTACTTTTACCTTTTTCTCTCTTCCTTTTTTCCACTACCAAAAATATTGTGCCCAACCTATATGTTGCGATAATAAAAGAACGTAGGAAGTATATGTAATTCTGAATGTATAGGAAATTTGAGTCCATTGGTAATATATTTTCGTTATCTGCAATTCTGCATCACCTATGTTATAATAGTGATATTAGTTATATATGACATTGCTTTTAGTAATCATTTCAACATGTGCAATATGTTAAACAAGATCTTTGTGAACTCTGTTTGGATGTATATTCACAACTTAAGGCAACGTATGCAATGAAAAGAAGTGTATATGATAGTGTCACATTTCAATTATTTATCATGGGGTATTATTACATATATATTGGAATGAACTGACGTTTTTATATAGTAATTTAGTGAAGCTTTTGTTGTTCTTATTAGAGTAAAGAAGAGTTTTGTATGAGGTTGTGGACACCAATAATTAGTGAAGATTAAGTGTTTGTGTACATCATAAAAAAATTGTGAGATAGTGTTTAGTATGACATTTAACAGTTCATATTTTAAATAATTTATTGAAATTTTTCTTGTTACTTTCATGTTGGAAACTCATAGGTGTGTCAGCTGTGCCTTTGATACCAGTTTGTGCTAAAGAATTTTGATGAACTTGGGATGTATATTAAATTTGGTGTCTTAACTATTTGCCTAACCAATTATTTTTTTTTCCATTTTCCCTTGTAAAGTTCATGGTATTGAAAATTAGTCTGAGTCAGCAACATTAATGACCTTTTAAGTTTTAACAGAAAATCTGAAATCATATATGGAAATAATACCATCTGGCCACCATCAAAAGGTGAGGATCATGCTACATGCCTAATTTTGGGGTTTGGGGAGGTCTTGATGTACACTGCTTTGGCTGAAAGGTTGTTTTGGGGTTTGTTGTGGAAAATGTAAGTGAATTTGAATATGACGTCTATTATTGTACGGATTAATGTAGCGTATCCTAATAGATGCAGGTTTATGTATCTATGGGCTGATTAAGGCTGTAAGTAATTTATTTTTTTTTTTAATTTTTTATTTTTTAAAACAAGATTGCATTTATGAAAATAACTGTCTGGAGCAAGAGTATTGAATGGATTTTGAAAGTAATTTGTTTTCCGTTGCTTAATATTTGATTTACATGAATCATGCAACCTACCATTAAAGTTTTGTCTTTTGTGTCAGTTTTTACACTTCATTATGGAGTTACCTTCCTTTCCGTAAGATTACAATTTTTTTTTTTTTTTGCAAAAGGTGAAACTGTTGACTCTTATGTTCTGCATTTGGTTTGACCCGACTCCATCTTGACCATTCAGTGAGACTACATCAATTTTGATTTTCCTGATTTCTTTCCGCATTTTTTCTTTCCCCATTTCCCGTGTACTCACGTTTTCACCACGTGTCACTTAAGTAGACAATTTACGGATGTCTCCCTGAGTCAAATGCTTTTTTTCACTTCTTTTCAAATTCTGTTTTGCTCTCTTAAATTTTTTAGGAGGTTATTTCTCAGATTTCCAAATCTTAGAGTAGAGATCTAATCAATAGTTTTAACGTTGAGAGAAAAGGGGCAGGGATGGGGATATCTTAAATTAAAAAACAGAACTTTAGAACTCATTTCACCATTCTGGACAAAAATCACCAGAGTTCCTTCAAAGGTTAAGCTATTAATTTTCATTTGCTTGCTTTTCTAAATTAAATTAGAGTGCTGATTACTGCTTTAGTTGTTATCTCCCATTCATTTCTTACGTATTTAGGTGATTCTCAGTATTATTTTTTGTTTGCTTTTCTGTACATTGGCTATGCATTTGATTTCTGGTGATTTTATTTTTGATAAATCTTTGATTTCTTTTTAGGGATAAAGTTCGCAGTTTTCTGGAGACGATGGATATCCAAAATTTACGCTCACCTCATCCATCGTCATTCACATCCTCATCAAGCTCTAACTGCGACGTGCATCCTTTGCCAATTGATGTTAGAAGATGGGAGGTGGGTGACAGGACAGCTCAGCAGATTTTGTCTGTTATCCAGCCTAATGCTGAATCTGAGAATAGGAGGAAAGAGATCATTGAATATCTTCAGAGGCTTATTGAAGATGTTTTTGAAATTAAGGTGAGAACTTCATTTCTATATCCATTTCATGTATATGTTTGTCAACTATTAAATATAAAACTCTTATGTTCCTTGAATTTTGTTCTGTTTTGTGGGTTGGCATGGACAATTCTCTACTCTCTCTTGGCTTCTTGTTCATTTGATACTATTAGTCACCTCATAATTGAAGAGGTTATAAAGTTAGGAGTGGTTTATTTAAATTTTTATGTCAGGGTTAGTTTTTGGAATAAAGCCCTCTTTTAGATCCCTCCCAACGTTGAGTATTTTCTTCTCATGAAGTAAAATTTTGGCAAGACTTGTATCCCAATGGTGAATATTTACGAAAAAAATTCACGAAGATTTGTAAAAAAGTTCATGCTGTGAACTTCCTCACCAAAAAATCACACGGGTCCCATGTCTTTCAATTCTGTTTTTATTTTGTTTAAGAGAGAAATGTGGGGTATGGAGAAAAATAGGAGAGCAGATTGGTGAAGCTTTTTAATATTTTAGTCTTGGTTTTATTTTAAAACTCTCTTAATATTTAGGATTCTATTTCTTTTTCTCATTTTGCACACCTCTTTTGAAATTTCCCTTTCAATCGATTGTCTTGTTATGTCCCATTTTCTGTATGGAAGACTTGAATATTATGACCTTTGCTCGGTCCGACATAAATAAAACCACCTTTTGATAATCTCCCAATAAAACGGCCTTTGCACATGATCTTCCATAAGTGGGGTGTAACCGGTTGGTAACCTGTTTAATGGGTTGGTATGACACATGTCACTTTGTAATTGGTTGATTTTTTTATTTTACAATTTTCTTATAAAAAAAAAATGATTTTAATAAAAAAATTTGATTTTAATTTACAAAAAAAGAAAAAAAAACAAAATCCCCCCATTCTCGTGAACCCCCACCTATCCCCACACCGTCACGACCTCACCATAAAGTGCGGTGGCCTGGTGGTTGGGTTTGGGCGGTGGCCTGGTGGTCGGGTTTTGGCTGAGCAGAGGAGAGAGAGGTGGGAAAGTTTGGGATGAGAAGGAGAAACTGAGAAAGAGGTGGGCGGGTCTGGCTGTGAAGGAAAGAGAGGTGGCGGGTTTGGGCTGCGAAGGAGAGGGAGAGGTATCGGGTCGGGGTGGAGATGGATGGGGCTGCCAGAATTGGAAGGGGAAGGGGGTGCGGTGGACGGTGGTCGGATATTGAAGAGGAATAAGCAGAACCTGTGATTTGCTCTGTTTTTGGGGCCTAAATTGCTGTGAGCTGACCTGTTGGTGTGGTTTGGTAGTGGCTGGAGTTTTTGCCGCTGCTGATTGTGTGTGATTGTTGTTGGTGAAGTTGGAATGGTGGCTGAGTGCAGGGGTTGCGGATTGCTTGAGTTGGGGGTGGTGAAGTGGGGGTGCTGAATGGGAAGGGGGGAGGTTTTTTTTTTTTTTTTTTAATAAATATTTTATAAATTAATATCATTTTTTTAAAAAAAGAATTATGATAAAATTAAAATTCTAACTAATCATAATGTGACACGTGTCCTTCCTTAACCTATTAAAAACGTTACCAGGTTTTTTTATTCTATTTTTGGAAGATGATGTGCAAATATGATTTTATTGGGGGATTATCAAAAGGTGGTTTTATTTAGAGCAGACTGGGTAAAAGTCATAATACTCTTGTCAATTTTTCCTAATCTATCTCGGATGGTTCCTTATGACGATTTGTGTTAGCCGATCCCAAATCATTTTGGTACTAAGGTTTTGTTGTTGTTGTTGTTACTCCCTTTGTGTTTAAACAAATGAAACATTTTCTTTTTTCGACCGTGTTAAAATAAATAAAACGTTTCCTTTTTTTAGTAATCTCTCTATTTTTTTTTTAAAATAATATTCTCTCTATTTCTTTTTAGTAATGTTTTACTAATGACGGTCCCCACAAACCCCTTACTTTCTTCTCTCTTCTCAAACTTATACCTTACTACCTATTACTTTAATAAATTCAACTAACCTTTCTAAAATTGTGAAAGTCAAAACGTTTCATTAATTTTAATCTTGGTTTTAAAAAGCGCGCCTCGGGCGCGCGCTATGGGAAATGGGTTTTAGCTAGGCGAGGCTCAGTCACCTACGGAAGGCGCGCGCCTCCAAGCGCTTTTGGTAAGGTGCGCCTTTGCGCTTCAGGGAAAATAACTAAGATATGAGTTATAAATTGAAGAATGATGGACACTTTTTCAAATTTAGACTAGCTTAGCTTTACATATATTATTATTTAATTTATTATGAAACTTTTTAATTGGTATTAAGTACAATCAAAGTAAAAAATAATTTGAAATGAATATGTAAACACATGCGCCTTGCTTACAAAAGGGCGTGCCTTCGCCTTGCGCCTCGGTTGCAAGGACCATTTGCGCCTTGCGCCTTTTAAAACTAAGATTTAAATACGGAGGGAGTATTATTGTTATTTTTTCTCATATTTTAGATACAACACTTATATTCTCATGCTTGCTAATGCATAACTTCAACCATTAATATTTGTAAGTACTAGTAAGTAAACTTTATTATAGTCTTAAAAAAAAAAGTAAAATTTATAATTTGTAGAAGGCTATATTTTGTCAGCAACTTAGCATAAATTGAGATGAATCTAACAACTTCCACATGACTATGATTTCTCTTAATTATATATCATCAAAAAATAGTCAAAGTTGAGTCTATATATAGTGTTAATCGGTAAAAATGCAAAACTTAGCATGATTTGTTATAATCCCGTCCCAAGTAGGAGTCTCATTTATCCGAAAACATTACCCCTGTATAAAAGTCTCATACCTTTTTTTTATTGCTATTGCTATAATCACTTTTAAGCAACCATACCCCAATATCTTATTTTTTTAATCCACTTTAATCAATTAAACCCCATTAATCAACCAAACACTAACTCCTCAATGTCTTGTTTTTTTGTGTTTACCTTCCTAAAAACTAGTGCAAAAGGCAAGTAGGACTCTATTGGAGATGGAGTATTTGCCTTTTCTCTTCCCAAATTTGGCTTTTTCTTTTGTCATAGTCTTAAAAATTGTTTAATCAAATGGAACTTGCTGAATATGCTTTGTTTTGAATTTTTCCAGGTTTTCCCTTTTGGATCCGTGCCTCTTAAGACCTACCTTCCACATGGAGACATCGACTTGACTGCAGTTAGTTATTCCAATACTGGCCAAGATTTAGCTGCAGAGATCTGCCATCTCCTAGAAAATGAAGAGAAGAGAAGCACTAGTATTCAAGTTAAGGATGTGCTTTGTGTCCCTGCACAGGTTTGTCTCTAGGTTTGCCTTTTGTTAATTTACATTTCACTATAGATGTAATAAAAGCTCTACTATGCTCTTCGTTTTCGTACCTGTAAGCCCTCATGACAAAATGGTAATCTTTACCCTATTTATATTTATTTTTTCTTTTTTATATGGAGTAGATTTGGGGGATGGAAGCCTGGGGTAAATATGTGATGTTTATATAAGAGGATTATTAAAGCAACATTTATGGTCTTGCTACAAGCAAAAATACATAGTATGCATCTTATCAAAGGTATAATTTGGGTTAATGAGATATATTTGCATCCTAATTCTTGCACTTAGCCAACAGTGACCTGAGGTTGTTTATATGAAACTTTGCATTATTTTTTAGCGTTTAGTATATTGTAATTTTTTATTTGATAATTGATGTGATATGGTGAGAGTTAAGTGATGGTGTAAATGACAGTTTTGTCATCATTTAGCACTTTCATTAATGTATATTGTGTTATGCTCTTTATGTCCCTTACTATTTGCTCAATTTTACTTTTTAGTCTATCCTTTGAGCTTTCTCCATAGTCCATACTACTTTTGATTGTAAAGACATACCTTCACTCTTACAACCACTACTTTAACCCCACCACTTTTCTCTCTCATCAATTAGTCAATCACTTTTAACCAAAAATTTAAAAAGTAATTCTCCCCCAATGGAGCAAACAAAAAGGGATGGAGGGAGTATAGACCTCTGCTGTATATGCCTTTTATTTCAAAGCTTAGAGTTTTACAAGGGGCCTTGTTGGTGTTTTGGATGAAATCATTAACTTTTTCTAAAAGCATAAGCTGTAGATATGGTTCCATAATTAAGTCTTTATGGTTCCTTAATCTTTGCTATGAGCCTATGACAATAGCTCATTTGTGTAGTGTATTAGCTATTAAATTTTTTTTGAGCTTCATGTGTTAACTTACTAGATTAGCCCATGACACATGGTTTTATAATACATTTTAATTATATTCGTATTACAAACTCCATACAAAAACTTAAAAAACATATCCAAAATTTTGAATTTGGACTCCAAAAATTAATTAAAAAAAAACATGAAAGTAAGCTTGGGTATGGGCAATTTCAATTCCTTGCTGCTCCACCCCTTCTGTTGATAAGAAATAAAAAAAGAATTCACATATGACTTTTCCCTAACCTTCGGCTTGACAAAGTAGAAACCACAGATCCAAATGACATCTCATCTCTTGAAAATTATTTCAATCTTCATACTAAATCTATAGGGAGTAGGGGTGCTAATTGAGCGAGTCGATCGCGAGCTAGGGTGTGCTCGACTCGTGATTGAAAACCGTGCTCGTTACTCGCTAAGCTCGTTAAACTACTACTCGACTCGTGCTCGTTTAATTTTTTCGCAGCTCGACTCGGCTCGTGACTCGTTAAGTTTCGATTTCTCACTTAGCTAAATCTATTGAAAACACCCAAATATAAACACCCAAATTAATCATTTTCCACACATATTACAAACGCCCAAATTAATTGGAAAACGCCTTAATTAGTTCTCTAATTTCTCAAGAACATAAAAAAATGTCCAACATTTCGCATAAATTTTATCAAATATCTAATAAAACTACAAGAACATCTATAGATGTACATGAAAAGAGAGTAACAAAATGCAGCTGTCATATTAAAAGCTTGTTCCTTATTAAAATTGTCTTCTAGTTGACCTTGAATCCTTCTTGCTTCTTCACTTGATATCCTTCACGAGCTTATTACTTCAATTTTGAGGATGAAAGAAAAAAACAGAGCAAAAAACTAAGGAGGGAGGAGTCTAAAGGCAAGTGGCGGCTGTGAATGAACTAACGGAGGAGAAGTGGAGAAGTGTTTAGGGTTTTTTTTTTAAGTGAATGAGTGATAAGTCTAAATAATGGCTTGAGTAGTCTAGTACTCGTAACTCTAGTATTGCTAATTACGGATGAGTTTTTTTTGTTAATTTTTTTTTTCTTTTTCTATTATATAATTGCTGTATTTTTTTTTTTCTATATGCCACGTTTTAGTATTATTTGTTTTAATTTTTTTTTTTAGTGTTCTTATAAATTGTTATACAATATTTTAATAATAAAATATTATCGAGCTGCTCACGAGCTTATCGAGTCGAGTTATAGCCTCCTCGACTCGTGCTCGTTAAGGTTTCGAGCCGAGTCGAGTCAACTCGAGTCGAGTTTTGATCGAGCGTTGACCGAGTCGATCTCGAGTTGCTCGCGAGCTGCTTAACTCGATTATCACCATTAATAGGGAGGCTAACAGAAAAATAATTTTCATAATTCCTTGCCTTCATATGCTCCACTTAGTAGACAATAAATAAAATTACAGATTAAAAATGAAAAAGTAAATACTCTGAACTACTTGTCAAGTAGATGTAAATAAATAAATGTATCAAAAAATAATAAAAATTACTATAATAATTAAAAAAAATCACATATTAAAATTTGACCATTTGTTGATTGATGAACTTGTAGTATTGTACCTTTTCATCAAGAGTAAATTCGAAGAACCATGAAACTCATCCCTAAATTATCATTCGACCCTTTGTTAATTAACATAATGAATTAGATTATTTCTAAAATCACGCTATCTTCATTTAAAATTAATAATAATTCTTTATAAAAAAAAATTATAGTTACATCTTGTTGCTACAAAAAATATCACAAAAATTTACAAAAAAAGTTCAAACTAAAGTTCGTGCACGTTAGTCTTCAATAATAAAAATTCAATAGCAAAATTCTACAATCATGTCTTCTACAAGACCAAAGAAGTTTCATCAATACCAACATTACCTCAATTCTACAATCTTAATTCACATAAATTATCCCAAATTCAAATAATACAAAATTTCTCGACAAAAATACAATCTCAAACTACATTAATATATTATACTCCAAAAATTTCCAACAAAAATACAATTTCAAAGCACATAAATAATTCAAAACCAAAGAGATCTAAATAGATTTATATAATCAGGGGCACATAATAAAAATGTCTTTAATTCCAATAATCCTATAATGGAAATTTAAAGAAGTTCCGAAGAACGTTCAGAAGCTTCACAAGTACCCAGATTAAAAAGCTAATAAAAAAACAAAAAGCCTTCACAAAATAACGGCCGAGTTTTTACACGTTCCAAGCTACGAAATCGGGTCGCAAAGTCTGGCGACTTGAGTCGTGACCACCCGCAAACTGAGTCGCGTCTGTACCGTGTTCCGGTACGAGCGAATCAGGTCGCGATTCGCAGCAACGTACCGCGAACCTTGTAACGTTGGGTTTAACAATGGGCGACAAAAATAAGGAAAACAAAAGGTTTTACTCCATAGTCCATAGTAATGAAGACTTTTTCATTTTCAATAAGGACTTCAATGAATCATGATTCTCGGTCAAATGAAGTAAAGAAAGTAGAAAAGAGGGTTTTTTTTTATTTTTTACTTCTCCCAAAAAGAGTGCGTAGAGATTAGAGAAGATTTGGGGGTAGAAAAAAAAATTTAGTGTGGGAAAGTTTTCTTTAAGCAGCTGAAACATGTCAATATATGATGTCAACGGTTGTTATTTTAGTGATAGTATTTACACTTTTTTTTTTAAAATGTATTTTCTTGTTCAAGAACCATTTATCTATCTCATGTATGTTTTTATTTTTATTTTTATTTATTTATTTATTTTTAACTTTTAATTTTTTTAATTTTTTTTAATAATGTTGGTCCAATGTCCAAAATTGACTTAAGCCCTCTTATACCTTAAAATGTTTGGAACATTATCCAAATCAAGATCCCTTCCTATATTCCACTTGCAAAAGCTATTATGTAGGTAAGGAGACTAGTTGTTTAGTCATGCTACTTCCCCTAATGCATAGTGTTATTCTTGCATTGTATAGAAAGTTTCTCATTGTACAATGAGATTTCAATTGATATTTGTATTTAACATCTGCAACTCTTATGATGGTTGGGGGTTGATATTTGTATTTAACATATGCACCTCTTATGATGGTTGCAGGTTAAAATTGTTAAATGCACTGTGGGCGGAATTTGTGTAGACATATCCTTCAATCAAACAAATGGGCTTTGTTCACTGTACTTTCTTGAACAGGTTAAGTTGGAGATCTAAATTTTAATTGTTTTTTTAGACATATTTGTATTTTTTTTTTTAAATACATCTTTACCTGCTCTGTGTTTTTCGTAACCTTATCTTGTTTAGCAAGTTTTCCCTCTATATCCACCTTGATTTTTAGGATTCGAGTCCTTTGAGGATCATTCTACTTTCTTGAATAGCTTAAGTTTGGGATCCTTAATCTTATATTTCTTGCATTTTTCAATATTGCCTTTTTGTAACCTTTGTCTCATCAAGAAAGACTTTCTCAGAATCGTCAATTGAGATTTTAAGATTAGTGCTCACTCATATTGATCTTGATGTACAATTTTTAGACTTCATCTTTTGTTCCCCTTTTCACTATATGCATTCTGGGAATGCTTTGCATTCTACTGCTTTTTCTGATTGTTAGTACATATATCTTTGGGTCATTATTTCAGTAATGTGAGTTTCATTATCATTAATTTCTAAAAGGATATCCTGCTTGAAAATTATTCTCCTTCCAGTAGTCCTGTACCAATGCTTTTCTTCTTCCTTGCACCAGAAGTCATGGTTAAGACTCTTACATCTAACTGCTTTGTATGTATCTGAAAACTCTATCTGAATATTGATCAGGTTGACCGGTTTATTGGCAAAGATCATTTCTTCAAGCGTAGTGTGATTCTCATCAAAGCATGGTGCTATTATGAGAGTCGAATCCTTGGTGGATATCATAATCTCATATCAACATATGCTTTGGAGACTATGGTCTTGCATGTTATCAATCTTTTCCATTCTTCATTGACTTGTCCTTTAGCAGTAAGTTTTTCAAGTTAAAATGTCACAATCTTCAGTAGTTGTTATAGCCACATACAAATAAATATATTCAATTGAATTTAGTAAAAAATGTATTGGTATCATAAAGAGACATTTAGGTTTGATATGTCCTATTCAATTCATCTTGTTTTTGCTATAGTGAAATTATTTTTACTGAATTGAAATTATTTTTGCTAACCCTAAATTATTTTTACTGAATTGAAATTATTTTTATTGATTCCCTATTATATTTGTTATTTAAAATTATTGATTCTTAATGATTAAATATTGTATTTATTGAACTGAAATTATTTTTTACAATACTGAACTTAATTTCACTGAACTAAAATTATTTTTTTAAAGGTGAGGAGAAGTAGAGAATAGGGCCTAAATTGACTTAATTTTATGGATCTAATAATATTATGAAATTATGTTTATAACATCTCATTAATGTTATTTACATATGTTGGATAAAATGAAAATGGCTAAAATAATTTATATTTTATTTGGAAGGTGATATCATTGAGAAACTCAGGAGTTTTGTACTGGTTGCAGGTCTTGTATAAATTTTTAGAATACTATAGCACATTTGATTGGACCAGATATTGCGTTGATATTAATGGTCTTGTCTTAATATCATCTCTTCCAGATATAGTGGGTAATTACTCCATCTACACCTGCTAATTTTGTCTTTGATGCTCTGCTGTAATTTGATTATTCTTTTTTGCTGAAAAGTTTTTTTGTGCCTTTATCTCACAGTACAAGCACCACATGACTGTGATGATTTATTGTTGACTGATAATTTTCTAAGGAGTTCTAGAGAAGCAATCTTATCTTCTGTTGGAGTTGTTGGAACCAAGAATTCTGTATTTCCTGTAAAGTTTCTCAACATTTTAGATCCTCTTAGAGATGACAACAATTTAGGCCGCAGTGTTAACAAGGGTATTGCAATGCTTTAACACCAAAACTCTTCAAAACTATTTTTTAGATGTTCTGTTTATTTAACAATAATCTTCATGATACTGTTATTAGGTAACTTTCACCGTATCAAAGCTGCTCTCGCTTATGGTACTAAAAAGTTGGGCGACATTTTGATGTTACCATCACAAAATATTGAATGTGGGCTTGAAAAGTTTTTCAAGGATACATTGGAGAGGAATGGAAATGGAAGACGAGCAGATGTCACAGTTCCTGTGGACAAGTATGGTTCTAATATCTTCACTGACAACAGTGATCATGATCATCTTCTTTCAGGAATACATTATGCTCTGTGGTTTCTTGATTATGGTGTGATGTATCCTGTACTCCCTGAAGCATCAGCACATTGTATGGTCTGGACTAATCAGTGTATGGAGATGGGTCATACTGTGCAATTTGATCAGAGCTTGTATAATAACATCAACATAAGTCCACCTTCTGTTAATTGTCTGACAAGTTTCCCACAGACAAATCCCTCATATGTTACAGAGGAGCGGAATCTGACAAGTTTCCCACAGACAAATCCCTCATATGTTACAGAGGAGCGGAAATCAAGGGGAACAGGGACATATATTCCTAATCTTGTAATATATTTCTTTCTTTTTGGGGTTATTTATTTGGTTGAAAGTCTTTTTTGCACACCCCACCCCTCCCCCCCCCCTCTCCCTAAATTTTTTCGGAGTACTTATTTTGTCATCATATTGATACTAGGAGCACCTCATGCGAAGGCATTTTAATTTAGAAGCAAGAAATGATGAACAGGAAAAGGGAAAGGAGGTTGAATCTGTGGACTCTCCATCTTGCACCTCTACGAAGGCCAATCTGTCATCTGGTGTGGAAGGAAACATAAATGCTTTTAATTTTTCGATTGAAGACTTCCCTATTCTTCCTGGAAGTAAGCCCATACCTATTAAAGTCAACCAATCGAATCCCCTGGAGACTAAGCAGGTCAAAGAGACATCAGTGTCATTGGATAGCATTGAGTTTGATAGCTTCAAACATTCATCACCGAGATCTCTGTCACTGTCAGAAGCAGGGAAGCAGTCAGATTCCGATGCTTCGGCTATTTTGGACCTTGTGAGTGACCCAACAACTGTGACAGTACTTGAGGACGAGGATTCATCTAAGAGCGAGGAAATAATGTACGAGTTTCTTATGCCCTTGTTGCTTTTGCACATTAATTTTATTCTCGGTTCTCTTTTAAAACTCTCTTGATTTTTACTTGGATGCTCTTTCTTTTTCTCACTTTGCACACCTTTTTTCAAGCTTTTTCAACTGATTATCTTGTTATGTCCCTTTTATCTATATCAGACGGTTCCTTTTGATGATTCATGTTAGCTGACCCCAAATCATTTTGGGACTAAGGCTTTGCTGCTGTTGTGTGTGTGTGTGTGTGTGTGTGTGTGTGTGTGAGAGAGAGAGAGAGAGAGAGAGAGACACTGGAGTAGGGGTGAGACAATAACAACCTCAAAATCCTTGTGAGTTTTTTTAAATAACACTCTTCTCCCCATGTGTAGCTCAGACCCCTTGTCAGTATTCTTCTTAATTTAAGGAATTTCATTTACCAGTCTTTGTATCGTCCACCCCTGCCAAAGTTTTTGCTGCTTCTTCATATTCTGATTTGTCTCATCCTTCATCCCTTCTTTGTTTTGGAAATGTAGGGTGGTCCCTGTGCAGCCGTTGCAGCTGGCAGATGACAGTGAGTTTCCCCCTCTAAGCCGTCCTCCAGAACCTGTTATAACGCTTAATAAGAAGGAATTTCCTCCTCTTCGGGCATGTTTGAAGTCACAGAAAAAGGGGAAATGGAAATCAGTATTTAAATAGGTGCAGCAAGGGGTATAGAAAGGAATTGCAGCAATATGAAGGTATTGAAAGGAACAAATACACCACTCTCATCTTTTTGATGCTTGTAGCTCTTTTGACTAACCTCCCCCCTCAACTCCCTTCTCTGAGTTTTGTTGATAATTGCTGTGTATGGTCGGCATATATCTGAAATTGTCATTTTTACAACTTACCGGGTGGATTTACAGGAGTAGGATTTGTTGCTGTGATTCTGTGACTAATTTGATGACTGTCTTAAGAGAAGAAATCCAGTGATCGCTAATATAAGGGATAGAAGCTGTAGCTGTTTAGAAATAGTTGCATTTGCAGCAAATAGTTCAGAAGTTCGGAACATCATGTTGTAAGAACCTCTTAGTTTTAGATGCTCGCTGTGTTCGAGACATTCTATATGTTTCCGTTTTAGTCAATTTAACCTTATTCAGATGCTTTAGCAAAAACTTGTAGGCAAAAAAACATGGTTCTTGCTGAACTGAATTCTCTGAATGTCATCAACTTACCGGAATTGAAATCTTAGAAAGACCTTTTATAAGCCATTATTATTCTCATCATAATATAACTGTCAAAGTAACCTGAATTGTATGCTTGGTGTATGTATGGTATATATTTTGCACAGGGAGTGAAGTCAAAATTTATTCACACTTATTTCTCTCGAAAAACCCGAATTTATTAATTAAAATATCCATTATTACCCTTTGCATTTAATACTTCACTCCTTGTGCATGGTATATCATTTCTCACATTATTGGTGTACATCTTGATCATAGAAACAAAAGAATGATATAAACTATCATGCATCACTGCTCTTATATTTGCCTTATTTATTTATTTATTTATTTTATTTCATTTATGGATCCGATATTCCTACGAGTTTAATAGGAGTAGGAATTTGGGAATAAGGTGGGATTGAAAATGGAAATAAATGGGCTAGATTTTATAAAAATAACTTAAATACTTAATTGATTGTTGATGATAGGTAGGATTGATAAATTAATATCACCAAAATAACCTTAGAAACAAATTTTTACCATTTGTTTTATGGTTTTACCTTTTGTATTTTTACACTATCTGCATATTCTCCTTTAACTATTTTTCGTAATTCTTTATTATGTATGCATAAGGAGAAACATAGTCAATGAGTCATGTGATGTTTTGTTGATATATACTTTTCAAATATTAATTTATATATATATATATATATATATATATATATATTAATTATTTTTTATATTTAGTTCTAAAGTATGATTGGAAATGTTAATGGTAAATAGTGAATCGTATATTATATTTTAATTGTTCATTTTAAATGGTTTACTACTCGAAACATCAAAATAATTGAGCTTATAAGCAAAATTTTAATTTAGTATTCATATAGAAATGCATGCTAAAGTCACGTGTGAATTATCGTAATGTTTTTTTTTTTTTTTTTTCTTTCACTCTTAGCTATCTATATTAAAACTATACATTTAGTTTATTGTAGATTATGTTAGTTTATTTTTTGAAAATATAAATTTATTCATCGAACAACTACTTACGTGAGGGACGGATTCAATTTCATACGAGAAATTCTTTTCCTAATTACGTTAAGTAAATATTTGTAGAGAAGTCAATGAGGGGAGTTTTAGTGGAGATCTACCATGCATTGCCCCATTTAGGTGGAAATGAGTGAAGGTTTTGTGGGCGATGAACTAGGATGGAGTAAGCTTTGTCCCAGCCATAGGTGGTGGGACAAGTGTGGATTTAATGGTGTGCTTGCCTCATACCTACAGATTTAATTTACAGTAGAAATTATTATAAGGTATTTATAGGGATGTCAATGAGGCGAGTTTTAGTGGAGACTTGCCTCGCATTTGTTCCATTTAGATGGAAATGGATGAAGGTTTAATCGGTAGTGAGCTTGGATGGAGTAAAAGGTGTATCCGCCATTGGTGCTGGGACTAGAGCTGTCAAAAACTGACCCGACCCGACCCAAGAACTCGACCTAAACCGGCAATGATCTGAACCCAACCTGTACCCGGACAATGGGGTGAAACTAGTGACCTGTAACCCGACCTAAACCTGACCATATGGTAACCGATAACCGATTTGATCTAATACTTTTTGACCTGAACCCGAACCTGCTCCCGACCTGAGAGTAACCGCCAACCGATTTAATCCGACCCAAAAACAATCTGAACCCGAACTAGTACCCGACCCAATAAGAACATGTACCTGAGTCATGGAAGGTTTAATAATTTTTAAGGAAATTATTGGAATTGAACTTGAACCAAAACCCAACTCAACACTAGCTCGAACCCGAATGTCCCATCTATTAACCCACTCAAACCTAACGCACACACAACCCAAACCTGAAATTGAATCCGATCTGAATTTGGCTTGAATTGAACTCGACATATATCCGAAAAGGTGAACGACCCAGAATAAACTCAACTGAAATTGATCCGACTCGAACTTGAACCTGATGTGAGGCTAAATTGACCCGATATATAACCAGATCCTAATTATACCTGAGACATGATTTAACCTAACCCAAATCCGACTTGAATACCCGGATCGATAACTCTACTATAATACACGAAATCGAAGCGATTTAGGAGGTGTCGGGAGCTGGTGTTGGAATTTCACATAACACTACGGGATGAATCCCGTGATCAAATAATATTGTGTGGACCCATATATGACCATTATCCGGCGACGTAAAGACCCCGGGCCCCAAAACCTCAAAATTTCCTTAAAGAGCATGGATTATAGCCTTCAATTTTGTAATTTTTTTACCTTTATCGCTTGGAAATAAAAATTGCCGAGATGTTTACCATGGTTCCTAATACCCTCCAAGAGTCCAATTGGGTCGGTGGAACCATCTAATATGCCCTTAAACGGTCATTATAACTTGAATTGATTTCGTAAACTCAAGCCTACCACGGACGTGTATGACAACATATAATGATTAAATGTGGTTTCAAACGGGATTAAATGACCCCGAGATGTATCCCTTAGGGTCTCAAGGCTTTTCGCCACCAGGCCCCGAAACCTCAAAATTTCCTCTAAAACGTGGATTATAGCCTTCAATTTTGTAATTTTTTGACCTTTTTCGCCAGTAACTAAAAATTGCCAAGATGTTTACCATGATCCCTAATACCCACAGGAAGTACAATTGGGTCGGTGCAACCAACCAATATCCTCTTTAACGGTCATTTTACCCATTCACAACTTGCAGTGATTTCGTAAAATCAAGCCTACCACGGACGTTTATGACAACAGATAATGATCATATATGGTTTCAAATGACATTATATGACCCCAGGGCCGTTTCAGAAATTTCGGTGGCCCAGGGCGAAGACAAAAATTGGGCCCTATTTCACATATAGAATTATAAAATAAAATAAAATTTGGGTGGGCAACAAAATACATATTTTAATACGCATAATAATCTTTAATAACATCAAATTTTCTATAGATAAAACATTGAAATCAAAGCCTAAGCGTTCATATAAAGATATTTCTAGGAGCCTTTTTTTAGAAGCAAAGTCACTAATAATAGTTTCTACATTGATATGTTCTAACAAGTAGACAACACCAATCAATGACTTAATATTTTTCCCCCTATTGTACAGATGAAAACTTAATAGAAAGAAAAGATGTAGATGAATAAAGTAGAGTTTACAAAGAGAATTATATATAAATAGATAAATTTCCGTTGAAAATTGAAGGATAAAATTACCGTTTAGCATAATCATGTAAAAGAAGGGATTAATCTGACCAAAAATTGGATTGAGATACATATTGAAAAATAAATTTACCTGGATATAGAATTAAATTTATGGCAGTTTTTTTTTGGGTAAATCAAATTCACTTAGGAAAGTGAATATTTTGGGAGAAAAATCAAGGAGGAAGAAGGTTGAACAGCGAAAAATATGGCGATTGAATTTCTGAAACTCAATGTTTTGCTAATATGTCAGTTATACACTTCTTCCTTAGTTTTTCTTTTTTTTATTTTTATTTTTTTTTATACATAATTATTTTGGGGCCTTTTCTTAAACAGAAGTTGGGCTTTTGGTTCGGGGGCCCAGGGCGGTCGCCCCACTTGCCCTGGCCATGCTACGGCCCTGTATGACCCCGAGATGTATTCCTTAGGGTTTCAAAGCTTTTCGCAACCGGACCCTGAAACCTCAAATTCCTCAAAAAGCGTGGATTATAGGCTTTATAGCCTTCAATTTTGTAATTTTTTAACATTTTATCGCCCGAAAATTAAAATTTTCGAGATGTTTACTATGGTCCCTAATATCCTCCGGAAATCAAATTGGGTCGGTGGAACCATTCAATATGCCCTTAAACGGTCATTTTACCCGTTCACAACTTGCATTGGTTTTGTAAACTCAAGCCAACCACGGACGTTTATGACAACATATGATGATTATATATGGTTTTAAACGGCATTATATGTCCCCGAGATATATCCCTTTGGGTTTGAAGGCTTTTCGCCACCGAGCCCCGAAACCTCAAAATTTCCTAAAAAGGGTGGATTATATAGCCTTCAATTTTGTAATTTTTTGACCTTTTTTCGCTCGGATATAAAAATTGCCGAGATGTTTACCATGGTCCCTTGTATCCTCCTGGAGTCAAATGGGTCAGTGGAAACGTCCAATATGCCCTTAAACGGTCATTTTACCCGTTCACAACTTGCAGTGATTTCGTAAACTCAATCTTATCACGTACGTTTATGACAACATATAATGATCATATATGGTTTCAAACAGCATTACATGACACCAAGATAGAGGAAATTCAAGTTGATCAGCCTGATTTACAACTTCAGCAAATCAGCGGGCAATTTCGGCCTTTCAGTGTTATTATTGGGGGCAATTTTGTCAGCACAACCAAATTTAAGAAAGACGGAGCAATGACTTGGTAAACGTCTGGTTTAGTCAAACTAACAGTCAATGTCGTCTGCCGCGTCACAGTCGAACAATAAATTCGTACGACGAATTGAAGGGGATTCCCCCAATTCGAAACCCTTAATTGAAACCGCAAAGAATTGGAGTTGTTTCAGAGGGCTTTAGCAATTTATACTACGTAAACCTTTTTCAATTGCAATGGAATGCGATTCGATTGAGTTTTGGGACAGTCGAAGCGGTGGATTGAGAGGAATAGAAAAGCACGGCAAAAATAATAAGAGTGAAGGTGTTTTCTTCCAATTTGCTTATTGGTACCTGCTACTTGTTTAGGATTGGAAATTATTGATAGGATTAATATTGTGTTGTAGTGTTTTGATATTGAAGAATTATTATGTCAGACCAAATGGTTCAAGAAAGCAAATATCTATTTCCTGCAATGTTTACCTGGGCACATAGCAAAGCAATGGCGTCAAGAGTTTAACTAACGCGATCTAGATACTCTCGCTAAAACGGGTACAACGAATACACAAATATTGAAAAGACGAAGTTTGTGGTGGTGTGCGATCTATTTTTGCCTTTTAAATAAATTTTAAAAAAAAACCAAAAAAAAAAACAGATCTAAAATGGCCTCTTCCACCACCACAACCACCACCTTCGATCAACAGAAAATCCTCGCCACCACCACAAACTTCGACTCCGCATCTTTTCGGTGCGCGCTCTGTCATCACCTCCAATGGGCACAACGAATACACAAATATGCAGATGAAGATCCAGAATAAATTTTTCCATTTTTTATTTTCTTAAGAAATTTGTATATGACGTTAGTAACGCCTGTCCTAACGTCCATAAACCGACCGTCAACCTTTGCCAGATCATCAAACGTAAAGAAGAATATAAAATTGATTTGTTTGACAAGTGGGGCCCACTAAAGCGACTGATTGACATTATTTCGTCAATCAGGCTGATTGCCTGGGGCAGCCTCCACCAAGACATATTCCCTAGGGTACCAACACTTTTCGCCACCGGACCCCAAAACCTCAAAATTTCCTAAAAAAGCGTGGATAGCCTTCAATATTGTAATTTTTTTACCTTTTCGCTCATAAATAAAAATTGCTGAGATGTTTACCAATGGTCCCTAATACCCTCCAAGAGTCCAATTGGGTCGGTGGAACCAACCAATATGCTCTTAAACGGTCATTTTACCCGTTCGCAACTTGCACCAATTTTGTAAACTCAAGCCTACCACGGACGTTTAAAATGGTATTATATGAGCCCGAAATGTATCCCTTAGGATCTCAATGTTTTTCGCCATAGGCTCCAAAACATCAAAATTTCCTTAAAAAACGTGGATTATAGCCTTAAATTTTGTAATTTTTTGACTTTTTTTCGCCCGAAAATAAAAATTACCAAGATGTTTACCATTGTCCCTAATACCTTCGAGAGTCCAATTAGATCGGTGGAACCATCCAATATGCCCTAACACGGTCATTTTAACTGTTCACAACATGCAATGATTTCGTAAACTCAAGCGTACCACAGACATTAATGACAACATATAATGATCATAAGTGGTTTCAAACGACATTTTATGATTTCTACAGGTATCCCTTAGGGTTTAAAAGATTTTTGCCACCGGTCCCCGAAATCTCAAAATTCCTCAAAAAGCGTGGATTATAGCCTTCAATTTTGTATTTTTTTGACTTTTTTTTCGCCTGGAAATAAAAATTGCCAAGATGTTTACCATGGTCCTTAATACCCTCCGGCAGTCAAATTGGGTCAGTGGAACCGTCCAATATGCCCTTAAACGTTCATTTTACCCGTTAACAACTTGTAGTGATTTGGTAAACTCAAGCCTACCACGGACGTTTATAACAACATATAATGATCATATATGGTTTAAAACGGCATTATATGACACCGAGATATATCCCTTAGGGTGTCAGCACTTTTCGCCACAGGACACCAAAACCTCAAAATTTCCTCAAAAAGCGTGGATAATAGCCTTCGATTTTGTAATTTTTTGACCTTTTTTCGCCCGGAAATAAAAATTGCCAAAATGTTTACCATGGTCCCTAATACCCTCCATGAGTCCAATAGGGCCAGTGGAACCATCCAATATGTCCTGAAACAGCCATTTTACCTGTTCGCAATTTGCACCGATTTCGTAAACTCAAACCTACCACGGACATTTGTGACAACATATAATGATCGTATATGGTTTTAAACGGCATTATATGACCCCGAGATGTATCCTTTAAGGTTTCAAAGCTTTTTGCCACAGGTCCCCGAAACCTCAATATTCCTCAAAAAGTGTGGATTATAGCCTTCAATTTTGTATTTTTTTTTACCTTTTTTTTGCCCGGAAATAAAAATTGCCAAGATGTTTACCATGGTTCTTAATACCCTCCTGGAGTCAAATTGGGTCGGTGGAACCGTCCAATATGCCCTTAAACAGTAATTTTACCCATTTGCAATTTGCACCGATTTCGTAAACTCAACCTACCACACGGACGTTTATGACAACATATAATGATCATATATGGTTTTAAACAGCATTATATGACCCCGAGATGTATCCTTTAGGGTTTCAAAGCTTTTTGCCACCAGGCCCCGAAACCTCAAAATTCCTCAAAAAGCGTGGATTATAGCCTTCAATTTTGTATTTTTTTTTACCTTTTTTCGCCCGGAAATAAAATTTTCCGAGATGTTTACCATGGTCCTTAATACCCTCTGGGAATCAAATTGGGTCGGTGGAACCGTCCAATATGCCCTTAAACGATCATTTAACCCGTTCACAACTTGTAGTCGTTTCGTAAACTCAACTCTACCACGGACGTTTATGACAACATATAATGATCATATATGGTTTCAAACGGCATTATATGACACCGAGATGTGTATCCCCTAGGGTCTCAACAATTTTCGCCACTGGGCCCCGAAACCTCAAAATTTCCTCAAAAAGCATGGATAATAGCCTTCGATTTTGAAATTTTTTGACCTTTTTCCTCCCGGAAATAAAAAAATTCGAGATGTTTACCATGGTCCCTAATACCCTCCAGGAGTCCAATTGGGTCGGTGGAATCATTCAATATGTCCTGAAACGGTCATTTCACCCGCTCGCAATTTGCACTGATTTCATAAACTCAAACCTACCACGGACGTTTATGACAACATATAATGATCATATATGGTTTCAAACGACATTATATGACCCTAGAATTTATCCCTTAGGGTTTTAAAGCTTTTTGCCACCATCTCCGAAACCTCAAATTTCTCAAAAAGCGTGGATTATAGCCTTCAATTTTGTATTTTTTTTACCTATTTTCGCCCGTAAATAAAAATTGCCGAAATGTTTACCATGGTCCTTAATACTCTCCGGGAGTCAAATTGGGTCGGTGGAACTGTCCAATATGACCTTAAACAGTCATTTTACCCTTTCACAACTTGTAGTGATTTCGTAAACTCAAGCATACCACGGACGTTTATGACAACATATAATGATCATATATGGTTTCAAACGGAATTATATGACACCGAGATATATCCCCTAGGGTCTCAACACTTTTCGCCACCGGGCCCCGAAACCTTAAAATTTCCTCAGAAAGCGTGGATAATAATAGCCTTCGATTTTGTAATTTTTTGACCTTTTTTCACCCGGAAATAAAAATTGACGAGATATTTACCATAGTCCCTAATACCCTCCAGGAGTCCAATTGGGTCGGTGGAAACATCCAATATGTCCTGAAACGGTCATTTTACCCGTTCGCAATTTGCAATGATTTCGTAAACTCAAACCTACCACGGACGTTTATGACAACATACAATGATCATATATGGTTTTAAACGGCATTATATGACAACGAGATATATCCCTTAGGGTTTCAAAGCTTTTTGCCACCAGTCCCCGAAACCTCAAAATTCCTCAAAAAGCGCGGATGGATTATTTCAATTTTTTATTTTTTATTACCTTTTTTCGCCTGGAAATAAAAATTGATGAGATGTTTACCATAGTTTTTAATACCCTCCGAAAGTCAAATTGGGTAGGTGGAACCGTCCAATATGCCCTTAAACGGTCATTTTACCCGTTCACAACTTGTAGTGATTTCGTAAACTCAAGCCTACCAAGGACGTTTATGACAACATATAATGATCATATATTATGACACAGATATATATCCCCTAGTGTCTCAACATTTTTCGCCACCGGGCCCCGAAACCTTAAAATTTCCCCAAAAAGCGTGGATAATAGCCTTCGATTTTGTAATTTTTTGACCTTTTTCCGCCCGGAAATAAAAATTGCCGAGATCTTTACCATGGTCCCTAATACCCTCCAAGAGTCCAATTGGGTCGGTGGAACCATCCAATATGTCCTGAAATGGTCATTTTATCCGTTTTTTAATTTGCACAAATTTCGTAAACTCAAACCTACCACGGACGTTAATGACAACATATAATGATCATATATGGTTTTAAACGGCACTATATGATCTCGAGATTTATCCCTTAGGGTTTCAAAGCCTTTTGCCACCGGTCCCTGAAACCTCAAAATTCTCAAAAAACGTGGATTATAACCTTCAATTTTGTATTTTTTTTTAACCTTTTTTCGCCCGGAAATAAAAATTGTCAAGATGTTTACCATGGTCCTTAATACCCTCTGGAAGTCAAATTGGGTCGGTGGAAATATCCCGATATGTCCTAAAACAGTCATTTTACACGTTCGCAATTTGCACCGATTTCGTAAACTCAAACCTACCATGGACGTTTATGACAACATATAAAGATCATATATGGTTTTAAACGACATTATATGACCCCCCGAGATGTATCCCTTAGGGTCTCAAGGGTTTTCGCTACTGGGCCCCAAAACCTCAAAATTTCCTCAAAAAGCTTGGATTATAAGATTTATAACCTTCAGTTTTGTGGTTTTTTGACTTTTTTCGTCCGGAGATAAAAATTTCCGAGATATTTACCATGGTCTCTAATACCCTCCGGGTGTCCAATTGGGTCGGTGGAACCATCCAATATGCTCTTCAACGGTCATTTTACCCATTCACAATTTGCATTGATTTCGTAAACTTAAGTCTACCACGTACGTTTATGACAACATGTAATGATTATATGTGGTTTCAAACGGCATTAAATGATCCCTAGATATATCCCCTAGGGTTGCAACACTTTTGCCACCGGACCTCGGAACCTCAAAATTTCCTCAAAAAGTGTGTATTATAGCTAGAGTTGTCAAAAACTAACCCGACCCGAGAACCCGACCTTAACGGACAAAGATTTGAACCTTGTCTGTACTCGAACAATGGGGTGAAACTAGTGACCTGTAACCTGACCTGAACCTGATCTTAACCGAAAACCCATCTGGTCCAATACTTTATGAATTGAACCTGAACTTGCCCCCAACCTGATGGTACCCGTCAACCGATTTAATCCGACCAGAAGACAATCCGAACATGAACTAGGACCCGACACTATTAAAACATGAACCCGAGTCATGCATGGAAGGTTTAATAAAATTTTATTACCTTTTATTCAGCTTATATACTGGTATAATTCTGTAAACCCTCAATCCGATTTAATAAAAGCTTTTGTTCAGTTTAAATAACTTTTGTTCTCTATTACTCGTATATAGGTTTGATAAAATCTTGATGATGCTTGATCAAAATATGGAAGGCGTAATTATATAGTTCAACTTGGCCACATCGATATTTATTAGAATTGAACTTGAACTAGAACCCGACTCAACACTAACCCGAACCCGAATGTACCATCTTGTTAACCCATCCAAACCCGACTCAACACAGCCCGAACCTGAAATTAAACCCGATCTGATTTTAACTCGAATTGAACCCGACCTATATCCGAAAAAGTGAACGACCCGTTATAACTTGAATTGAAATTGACCCGACCTGAACCTGAACCTGATTGGAAGCTAGATTAACCCGACACAACCTGATCCTGATTTAACCCGAGACCTAATTTGAACCGACCCAAACCCGACTTGAATACCTGAATTGACAGCTGTAGCTGGGACGGGTGTTTATTTTATGGTGAACCTGCCTCATTAGTCCCCTTCGCACTCACTTCTTGACCCTACTACTGCAATATTTTTTTCAAATGTCACTTTTTTCATACTTCCTTCGCTTGATTTTTTTTTTTAATCGCAATGTTTGAACATTTATAATTTTACACACACCCTTTAGTTGTCCTTTATGATTTATACGTTGGAAAAAATATTATCATGTGTGATCTTGTTATAATCATCTCAAAATATACTTTTATCATATCAACTTTTTGATTATTATTAAAACGTAATAATATACTACGGCCCCGTTCTTTAGAGCTGCTTTGCTCTGCTCTGCTTCAATCTGCTCTGCCCTGCTCTGCTCTGCTTAAAAATAGTACTTAAAAATAGCTGCTTCAATCTGCTCTGCTCTGCCCTGCCTTGCTCTGCTTCAATCTGCTCTGCTCTGCTGAAATCTGCTTTGCTCTGCTCTGCTCTGCCCAGAAGCTCAAAAGAACAGGGCCTACCTCCGTTTCCTTTTAGTTGATACGTTTTGACTTTAACACTATTCATCTACCTCCCTTTGACCGTATTTTGTGCTTTATACGTAATGAAAAATATAGTCATGTAGGATCTTGTTAGATTCGTCACGTTATATACTTTCAAAATATCAACTTTTCATAATTTTTGCTTATCGATAATTAAAGATATTGATGATTGAATAAGTGCATTGGCAAACGTGACTAAAGAAACGTATTAACTAAAAAGAAACGGAAGAAGTATATTAATGTTACAAAATGTGCATTGGCAGGTATGAAATCCCTACGGTTGCGATTACAAAGGAACGAAGTATAAGAAAAACTATACCTTGAAAAAATATAACAATATAAAATTATGTAATACAATATAACTATAAGCCATTTAATTACACAATATTAGTGTTGTGTTTTTTTTTTTTTTTTTTTTTTTTTTTTTTTTTTTTTTTGTTAATTATGTATTGAATTGAAATTATAACTTGATTTGACATGTAAGGTGATATTGGATATTAGATGGGGATGGATATCAAGTGGGTGGTAAGGAGGTGATAGATTTTTGTATTTGGTGGGGGGGGGGGCAAAAATGGGATGAAATTATTACTTATCATGGGTAATGAGACAGAAATAGAATGAAAATTTAAAATGTGGATGGAAATAAAGGGACCAACATTTGCATCCGACTTGTTCTATTATATGCTTATATAATTGTAAATATAGTGATATCTATTCCCACCTAGAAGCTGTGGTTTTAGTTTAACATAGATGTATTGTTGAATCCCATTGTAGCCCACTTATGAGTGTCCCACATTGGAGAAAGAGGAGAGGTGGTTCCACTTTATAAGGTAGAGGAGTACCTCCTACTATTGCCAATTGGTTTTAGTATGGAAGCTCTAAAGCCTTGTTTGTGGACCTAACTCTCCTCCTCCTTGTTCGGGTTGCCCAGGCCCAATTCATATTGTTTCAAAATTTATCATGGTATCAGAGCCCAGGTTTGTTGGGCCGTTTATAACTGGGTATTTGTCAAGCCACTGGTTAAGGGGCCTCTATTGGATGTTCATTCCCAAAGAGGATTTATATTGTACCTTCTGGTGTGCTCTAGTTCTAAGGACACTCATAAGTGAGGGGGAGTGTTGAATCCCATTGTAGCCCACTTATGAGTGTCCCACATTGGAGAAAGAAGAGAGGTGGTTCCACTTTATAAGGTAGAGGAGTACCTCCTACTATTGCCAATTGGTTTTAGTATGGAAGCTCTAAAGCCTTGTTTGTGGACCTAACTCTCCTCCTCCTTGTTCGGCTTGCCCAAGCCCAATTCATATTGTTTCAAAATTTATCATGTATTAATGTATATGTAAATTTCTTTTAGGTCAAAGTATACATTTAGTGATTTTTTAGTACACCATGAATAATGGGAGAAGTGGAAATAATTGAGAAGCATGATTTTACTTTTTTGGGTTGTTAAATTTTATTTTATTAGAACTAAATTAAATAACTTTTCTTTTTTTTTTTGAAATAAAGAACAAGAATTCAAGACTGTGCTCAGTGGATTACATATTCAATAGGATATGGTGATAAACAAATATCGGCTAGCTTAGTTGATAAAATAAGGGGTGTTTTAACTCATAATCACCTCTTTTTTTTTTCGTTTAGAAAACTCACCTTATATCAGCTTCAATTTGTGGGATCTATATCTATATACAACTACAAAAATTCTGTACAATAAGGATTCAATTTACTGAGGAATTGGTAGAACAAATCGTCTAAAACACAAACTTTATTTATTTCCAAGAAACAAAAGTAGCAAGAAATGTCCAGGTACAAATTTACAACATGCTTTAAATCTGAGTATACACTTTGCACTTTGTAATCCACATTTCACTAACATTTACATCAAAAACAAAATCCAAATGAAACCACTCATCATCCGGAAATGACTCGAGTTCTCTTATTCCTTCTAAAAATGGAAGTTGCTCCAAGTTTGCAACAGAAATGATGTTAAATTTACATGACAGAGTACGACTCCGACATCTTGGGGGTGAAAATGTACATTGCACAATCATGAGACTCTACAGAAGCTCCAAATGACGATACTGCATCACTGGCAACTAAGTTGTGCTGCCATTAACAAATTCAGTATATTAGTCTAAGATATCAGCTATCAAAACATTATATCAACAACAATGCACACTAATAACATTTTATCAAATATTCAAATTATCAACATGCTTTGTTATGTTTTACATGCTACTCATGCCTTTTTCCTATTGAATGGGTCATAGTGTGTGGGAAATCTGGACACAAGGAATGCTTGAATGTAAGCCGACAAGAGCAAGACACTAGATACCAAAAATCTCATCTTAAGATTGTTGCATATTGATAGTATAAAAAGAAAGAAGATGTTCAAGTACCTTCCACAAGTCTCTAATGGAAACGCTGATTGACGATTGAAGTCCTAGTACATTCCATTCAGCAGTAATCAAAGCAGCACTTGAACATCTATTCCAAAGAGCAACAGCTAACCTATTCCCAGACAAAGGACCTGCCCAAACCTGTAACACCAATATACTGCATATTAAATAACAATCCAACAACCCCTCCCCCGTCCAGAGGACAGCCAGACAAGGGGACTGTGATATTTCACTAGCCAAAAGAAAGTTCTATCAAAGACAGGAGCCTAAAGGGAAAATAAATAGGGTTCATATGATAAGGGATTACCTGTTGACAACCATCTTTTCCAGAGGCATGAACCTTTCTTCCCTGGACACCAAGAGGATCTACGAAGAGAAAAGATTCGTAATTCTTAGCATTTATAACAAATGAAGGCATCAGGAATTTCAAGTAAAAATAAGCTGAAGTAACTAGCAAATTGTCTCCATCTCCCTTCAGGCCTACAATATAAGCCCTCTTATGCAATTGGAAGATCTAGATTGTATATTTATGGAATACCTTGGTTTACGCCAATCACCTCTGTGTTGCTAAGTATTTTTAGTGTCTCAGCATTCATGTTTCTTATATCACAGCCAATCAATAGAGGAGCCTGAGAATGCAAGTTAATGAATTCAATATGCATATACATATAAGAAGCAACTTAACATTAGTAGTACCTCCAGCTGTGGCAAAAGATAATTTGGAAAGCGGATAAATTGATAATTTGATCAAACATTAAATCAGAGAGGTAAACATCTGCTGTTGTTGAGTAGATCAATTTACAAGAAATTGATAGTGCTAATCATACACATTAGAACACTGTCAAATCACTCAATTGTCAGAAAAAAATAACATAGAGAATTAATCAATCATAGAGCTAGAGGTGTAAGAAGTCTGAACTTATCAAGAATGATCAATCAATTCCCACAAAATTTTCTGGATTGTCAAATTTGGTAAGAGTTTCAATCAGGACACTTTCATTTACCTGCCCTAGCTGTGCCTATAACGAGTCTAGTGGAGGTCACTGGTGCACCATGGAAAATCAATACAGTGAATAACAATGGAGCGCCAAAAAAAAAAAAAAAAGGAACGATTTTAAAATAACCTCCACTTGACTGTTGTGTATTAGCAGACAGTCATTTCATTACAGGCCAAGAGTATTACCAGTATTTAATTAGGTGTGCTAGTATTCCAGTAAACCAACTATACAAGTGACTGGCAATGATTTAAAAATTAAAAATATGGTGCGTCTAATAGCTGAAAGATTCATGATCATGTTATGGAAATGATCCATTAAACTGCTTATGGTTCTTGATTGTTGTGTAATCGTAGAAAGTCATTTCATTTCAGGTCGTCATTGAGAAAATGTCTTCCTCATCACAGAGGCAAGGCTGCATGATGGGAGTCTCTTAAGAGGTATGTTCACGATGAAGTTTATGTAAAAAAAATGAAGGAAGATAAGCAAGAATGTTTAAGTTACACATCACCTTCATCAAAGCCCAGATGCTAAAATGTGCACGATATTCATTGTAAGTCATCCCACCATTGCCCACCTCCAACATATCTGGATCTGGTCAGAATGAAAATACAAAAGTAAGTGGCTATTCTACCTGAATAAGATTTTCAGTCTGCAATCTTAACCCTTACCATTCCATCCACCAGGGCCAGCATAGGATGCCCACTTGTCATTCAGATCGGCAATAGTAGTCATGCTTCACAATTAAGGAGAAAAGGCTTGTCAGGTTAAGGGACACTTCTAAAGATTGAAGCAAGGAACTCGAGTTCTTCCCAAAGCATACTTATTTAGAGATATTGTATGTGCAACTTTCTTTATGAAAGTCAAGATTTTATACAAATATGGTTCTGAAGATTGAAATAACTGGATTGTCACTTCATTTATTTCAGGCCAATCATGCCAAGTTTAAATCATTGAGATGATAGAATAATGGTCAGTGCTGTTATCTGGTATATAAGAATGAAAAGTGCACAATCTGACATGACCACGATCAATGGTTATTATGAAGAGAATGTGGTACAGAGTGCTAACCTTGCCCATGAATCATTTATGTCATCAGTTGTTCTCCAGCTATTCCCTACCTCCCCAGCCCACAAAGCAGGGTCATCAACACCCCTGTGTAAAATCAAAATGAGACCGTGGGATTTTCCTAAGATGTAAATTCTTCCATTTAACTTATATTCAACACAAGTCTGTGAAGAAACTTAAATTACCATTCACAAAGTGAGTAGAAAATTGGACGCTCGGTTGCATTAAGTGCATCACGCATGGGAGGATATCTGCAATCCACAAAATCACATGTTTTGATTAAGGTACTTAATAGAGATTAAGGGGGAAAAAAACTCATAATTTGATTTGATTATTATTGACCTCTTTTTTGGCGGGATACCCAAATTGAAGCAGTTGTCATATTTCAAATAATCAACACCCTGTATGTAGCATACAAACAAGGAGATACACACAATAAGACTAATTGAACATAAGTATTCTCACAAACACACACATCAAATCAAATATAAATTAAATAGTTAAAAATACTATATTGTACATTCAAGGAGCATTTATATTTAGATTTACTAAGCTTATACGAACTATTACAATAAGGAAAAATAACCAAATTTGATGTGGTATTACAGTACAGTCAGAGCAGGTAGAAGGATGCAGCAGAGATTAGTTCACTTTCAAAATTCCACCCTTTTTCTTAATATCCAATGCTACAGCAAGTGACCAAGAGTTGTGCAAAAATGCCAAAAACATGGTTGGAGCTTATAAATTTCTTGCTGTTCAACAATGTTAAGGTTTACAAGCTACTTAAAGCTGTAAGACATCAATTCTTGTTAATACGTAGCAGTATTCTGTTGGTTACAATTACAGGATTTCACCAAAATAGGAATTTGGTAGTTATTGTTTTCTTATGTTAGGGACTTCAAGAGGGTGTTGATGAGAGTAGTTCTTTATTCAAAAAGTAATTTTAGTAAAAAAGACATATAATACTTGGAAACTTTTTCCTCAAGTTTTTATTGCCAGCTCTCCACTGTTTCTATCCTATTTTGCTCCTCAGGGATTGGATCAATCCAAACGAAAAAGTATAACAATATAACCTACTCTTGACATCTGTGATAGTGCACTAGCCAATAGGAAATGGTTGTCAAAGTGTATATTGAGTTTAGGCATGACTAGATAGTAGATACTGACCCAAGAAGCAAAAATCTGGGCATCATCCTTTTCGTGGAAGATTGATCCTGGCCGGACTTGACATGTAAAAGCCCTATAAAATATGAAGCAAAAACTTAAATGAACCCATAATGATAAAGCATTGGATTAAGCGACTCTTTAACATATACTCAAGGTTACATATAAATAAATCATAGTATCATACCCAGCATCAGAATAGATACCAAGCTTGAGGCCTTTATCGTGAACATAATCTGCAAGAGCTTTAATTCCAGAGGGGAAAGTCTTTGGGTCAGGTACTAACTGATCCTGCAGATATCAATAATAACAAATAAGAGAACAATGGCATATTTAAGACATTTCATAGATCTATAGTTGTACAAGAAATTCAAAGTCAAGAGAATAAAGAGCTGTGAATTGTGAACCTTTAAATCTCGTGTTAATCTGGACCAGCAATCATCTACCACCAAAGAGTTAAATTAGTAACTGAAAAAGAAATGAATTGAAGACAAAGATAATGCGGCTATGTGAAATCAGAGTGAAATAAATCAAATCATAGTTGCATAGTCATTACATATAATCAATAGTGACAGATAGGAGTGTATGCTCACCTATATTTACATAAACATAACCTAAATCAGCCAATCCAGTTGAAACTAGTGCATCAGCTGTCAAAGGGAAAAGGCAAATACCATGTTAGTATGCAGTTAAGCCTCAATAAATTTATAATTATATATACATGATGTAACTATGTAAGGTAAGGCTGACCATCATCAACCAGGAAATCAAGAAATAGTATCAAGTACTTCAAAAGAAAGTTCACAATACATAATGAACTAGGTATTCTAAGTACGTAGTATATAAAAATCAGAAATTAAGTGCTCTAATTAAGAAAGAGATGCAGTTCAGAGTTCAAACTCAACATACCATCACAGCACCAACCCCTAAATGCTTAAATAACTAGTTTCTCATGTCTCAGTAATTCGAGCTAGTCACACTCAGTAAGGATCGAAAAAGTAGAGATTACAGGCTAGAATACAGTCCTTTTCTTACGGAATAAAGTTGTACCTCTACTTTGTACTAGGGGAGCTACTCTTCGCATCAAAAATTTCAGATATACAAGCCAAGGCACCCAAAACATCTAAATACTTTCACAATTATATGACTCCATTTGATCAGAGAGTAACAAGTTCCATTTTTTTTTTTCCTTCAATTGTGTTATGCATAGGGAGCAGCCAAGGGCACTGACGTTGACATGATTAAATCCCGCCTTGAGTACCACCCCCAAGACTTCAATTACCTAAGCTAGTTGGAAGATTATTAATTCTACTTATCTAATCAAGGGGTTCCAAAATCATATTGAAAATATTATGATCAGTTTGAAGATTATTGGTCAACTGCCAAAAATCAGCATATAATAAGGACCTAAGAATTCCAATATACCCATAAATTAAAGGGAGAACAGTTTAATAAACAGCATTTGACAAACAAAGAAACAAATTACAAGTTCAAACAATTTATACCTGTTTCCTTGATGACTGTCTCATTTATATTACAAGCAAAATAGTTCCAACTATTCCACCTGTCCATAATCACATAAAATCATATAATTAATCCTAAATAAATCAACTTAGAATATAAATTATCAATATCAAGCTTGCATTTTAATCATCCAAACCCCAAAATTGGCACTTTGACCAAAATGATTCACACCCAGATAACTTTCAGAACTCCTGATTGCATACAATCATAATGAACCACGCAAACTTAACAACATAAATTAAAAAAGTCTTTAATTTTCAAAAATAAAACACGGGTTATTAGATCATACACTCGAGAACATGACGTGTATCATGCTCTCAATATAACATATAACCAACCATTCAACAATTGGGTAGTTGGGTACTTAGAATATCAAATTAATAACAGAATAACAAAATAAAATCAAGAAAAGGGGTTTAAAAAAATACCCCATTTGAGGAGTTCGAGCCAAGCCATTAAAGAGCTGAAATTGGCCATACTTAGAAGTATCATACAAACTATAAAATCTTGAATTAAAATACAATTTATTGGAATTGAAATCATCCAGAAGAGGGTGAGGTTTAATAGCTTTTGTGAAAGAAATTGATGAAAATATTAGAAATAAAAACAAGATGATTAATTTAGAAGGAGGTCTACTGATGAAGATTTTGTGTTCCATTTTTATTTTCTCTCTCTTCCCACGTCTTCTGTTTGTGAATTTTGGATAAACCATAAACGTGAAGGATTTGAAGTACTAATAATACTTAGTATAATCTAGAAATGGATAATTATTGTTTATCTAAGCTTTTAGCTTAGCTATGCCCCACATCTTATCTGTCCTAAGCTTAAGTCTTAACGACCTAACATAACAATTAACAGACCATTATTTGATTTGAGTTTTTTGTATTGGGTTTGGGTCGATTTACCGGTCTAGCTTGACTTTGATTGGGTCATTTCGGGTTATGTTCAAAACACCAAAATAGAACAACTCGTGTAATTCATGCAAACAATGTAGAGGTGATCAAAATTCGGGCCGGCCCAGGGCTTAACACAATCCTCGTGTCCAAACCCGTAAAAAGTAGGGGCTTTCTCGGGCTGGACTCAGACTTTTTAACTAAAAATGCGTTTTTAAGCTTGCCCAAACCTGCCCTATTTTCAAGCCGGATCGAGCCAGGCTAGCGAATCGGGTTAATGTTGATCACCTCTAAAACAACATAACGGCCTAGTATGGTAATTGAATTGGTAAGTAATGCATGGATGAATTTGGATTGATAACCCAAAGATCAATTCTGGACACATTAATAGATCTCTACATGCCAACTTGGTGATTGAAACAATCTCTTGCAATTCTCCATTATTAGTAAAACAGAATTTCAAAATAACCACGTAATAAAACTAAATTCATTTTTAGGACTTTATATACCTATTGGTAGGCTTGAGATCACTCCATGGGACAATGCACATATTCACTTCAATATTGGGGAAATTTCCTAAAATAGGTCCGAAAGCATGAATTGTAGCCTTTAATGATGACGATTTTCGACGTTTTCACAACCAAAACGGAAAGACGTCATGGTGCTTTCTATAGACTCCATATCACATTGGAGGCCATTTATGTGATTGAAACCGTCCATTTTACCTTTAAACTGTCAATTTAGTCATTTCTGTACACGAACCCCTCCATCAAATCAAGGTTATCATATGGGTCTTACGGTTCAATAGTCATTTTTGGTTCCAATTAAACAATATTATATGACCACGATATATATGCATACCTCATCATCCCATTAGTTTCAGCACCGATCTCGAAATCTTTGAAAGTACCTCATTTTGTGTATTATAGATTTTAAATTTGGCATCCATTAAAAATTTGTTTGACCTGAAAAGATTTTGCATCGGGATGCTTCTCGGAGTTTCCAAAGGGCTTAGGTAGGCATGTTTAGTGTGTAAAACCATCTCATTCATGCCATGGCATCTCTATTTTGCCTTGGATCACTCTTTGTTGACATGTCTTAAGATGTCTTCCCTTGCTTTTATCTTGACAGTATTGCTTTGTCTTGACTTATATTGTCTTGCCTTTCCTTGCTCTTACATTGTCTTGCTTTGGCCATAAGACAAGCTAAGACGCTACCCTTAATTATCAAAAATAGGTGTTCTTTTACGATACAATGTTTTTATCCTTTGCCCTTGCATCTATATCTTATACACATTAAGTGTGTAGATAAATATGTTTTTAGTTTGTGAAACCGTATTTCTAAAATATTTTCATACGAATTATATAACAATCCACAACTTAAAAAGAAAATCGACCAATCTTTAGTGACGATATTACTCATGCAAGCAACTTTCTACTAGATCTAGATCTCACCCCAAACAAATCAACGATAAACCCTAAAATCAGCACAAAACTATAAAAATAGAAATCTCTCCATTAATGGAATAGACAAACCTTTATGTCTAATGTCTATATATTATTCTTTCCCTCTCGAAATTGAAGAAACTTAACCACCGACTATTCCTACTCTACTCTTCTTCACCCTTCTTTCCCTTTCATTTTCTTTCTCCTTTCTCTCTTTCCTACCTGTCCTTCTATCAATTTGACACCCACCTCTTTCACCTCTTAAACCCCTTTCAACTTTTTCCCATTTTTTTTCTATCTCACTTCACTCAATAATTATAGAAATCTCAAAAAACCCCAAATACCCCCCTTCTAAATCCCTCAAAAATCTAAAAAAAAGTTCCTAAATTCATAATATTTCCATTTATTTCTTCCTCATTTCACTCCAAAATCATACATTTCACAAAACCCACCTTCTAAATCCCTCTAAAAATCTTAAGTAGTTCCAAAGTTTTTTCATTTCACTCATATAAATCTCAAAAAACCCATTTCATAAATCCCTCCAAAAATCTCATTTAGTTCCTAAATTTTCTTAATTCACTCATATAAATCTCAAAAAACCCAAATTAGTACAAAAAAAAAACAATGAGTTCTAAAATGGTAGCTTCAACACCTTCATTAAGTGAAGGAATCATCAAGAAAATCATCTTAACTTACACATACATATCAATATGGTTGTTTTTTTCATTTAGTGTAATAATCTACAACAAATACATCTTAGACAAAAAGCTCTACAATTGGCCATACCCAATTACACTAACAATGATTCACATGTCATTCTCTTCAATTTTATCATTCCTTCTTGTTCGTGTGTTTCATGTTGTTGAATCTCCCCTTCAAATGACGAAATCAATGTATGTTTCATCAATTGTACCAATTGGAGTACTCTTTGCTCTGTCTCTTTGGCTCTCAAATTCAGCCTACATTTACCTCTCAGTCTCATTCATCCAAATGCTGAAGGCTTTAATGCCTGTAATCGTGTACTCGATTGGAGTTATCTTGAAGAAAGATAGCTTCAAGACGAACACAATGGCTAACATGATATCAATTTCAATTGGGGTTGGGATTGCGGCCTATGGCGAGGCGAAATTCGATGTTTATGGAGTGATTCTGCAATTGGGTGCGTTGATCTTTGAGGCAACAAGATTGGTTTTGATCCAAATCTTGTTAACTTCAAAGGGTATTCAACTAAACCCAATTACTAGTTTATATTATATTGCACCTTGTTGTTTGATTTTCCTGACTGTTCCGTGGCTATTCGTCGAATACCCGGTTTTAAGGGCGCAAACTAAAGGGTTTGAGTTCGATTTCGTGATCTTCGGCTCAAACTCTTTGATTGCATTTGGGTTGAACTTGGCTGTTTTTCTTCTAGTTGGGAAGACTTCGGCATTGACTATGAATGTTGCTGGTGTTGTTAAGGATTGGTTGTTGATTGCGTTTTCGTGGTCTGTGATTAAAGATACGGTTACTCCGATTAATTTGTTGGGTTATTTGTTGGCGTTTTTGGGTGTTGTTTATTATAATCGAGTTAAATTTCAGAGTTTGAAGGCTTCTGAGGGTCAAGCTCATCAAAAGAAAGATAATGTTGTGGATTATGCTAAGGTTAATGATGATGAAGAGAGTGTTAAGAAGTTGTTGGATGATAGAGATAGTAATGGTGCTAAGAAAGATGATTCTTAGCACTAAATGAATGATTATAACTCGAGTTTGGATCGATTTATGGGTGTTTGGGTCGTGTTTATGTTTGGTTTTAGCTCGAGTTTGGGTTGTTATATTGTATACGAGTACAATGCAGGATGATTGCATAACATGACTAGAGGATCAAATTAGCTTGTACGTGTACGGGTTGATCGATTTGTGTTCGTGCCAAAATCAAAGTTCGTTGTGTTGTGGGTTAGAGATTTAAAACTCTAAAACTTGGTGTTTTACGGTTAAATCTATCTACATGTACAATGGAGTATATTGGTTATTTGGTATTAGATGGTTCGAATCTTTAAGCACATTGCAATGTCATTGCAAAATATTTCCATTAATGCTTCTTATAAGAGCTCTTTTATTATTCTTCTTTCATTTAATGTATTAGTTAAACTTTTCAATGAATTGATGGTATAATAGTAAAATAAAAACGAACTCTTCAATGATTTTTTTTTTCTTTCCAAGTTATTACCAATATTTGCTAGTTTGCTACTCTATTGTTAATGACTTATAGTCAATTACTAATGTACTACAAATCTACAATGGAATAGATAACATTATTCAAGACTTTAGTAATTTTTTTTTATATAATTATATGACCTTTTTTTTTTTTTTTTTTTCTTTGAAACCTAATTATGCGACCTTAAGTAAACTAAAATGATTGTTTATTTTAAAATTAGTGTAATATTCTATGTCAAAAACAAAAGCATTACTCCGTGCTATGTGAAGAAGAATTGTTGAAATAGTAGGACCAAATAATTTAGGCAAATAATTGCATATCAATCTCCCCAACTGTACAAATTTGATAATTGACGCTGATTTTGGTGTTTACTTGCTCCTTGAAAAGTGTGAACTCATGTCTGACTGTTACACATGCAAGATCTACACGGTTAAACTTAAAGTTCAATTTAGAATTTTCTTTTTTAAGGAAACAAATTAACCCAACTTTTGTACACTAAACGAAAATATTTTTAACTACGGAGTACTATACGTTCTATTTTTTGTTATATCCAATATGGATCAAATAAAAATGATTATGAAAGATTATCATTTACTAGTACTATAACTATTACACTTAATCTCGCTCATTTCTTTCTCATCAACTCTAAATGCTTAGTATGTCCAATATCAAACCTCTAAGGGCATGAAAATGAGAGTGCATAAAGTACGTGCCTACGAGATTAAGGCAAAATTGAAACGCACCATCTTATAAAAGATCATGATTTTAACGAAAATATATTCTCCTAAAACAAATTATGGATGATATTTATGAGTTGAGTAGAAAGTTTGATCTATAGCTTAAACGCCTATCAAGCTCTATATTTTTTTGGTATAAAAAGAATTAAAAGAGCACTGATATAGACGAATTATGATCTCAAGTATCGAATACCACCTTAAACTTTTAACCAGGCCAACTAAACTAGTTAACAATTTACGAGTAATATTCACATTTAAGCTATTAAAATACAATGTTACATGTCTAAGACATTCTTGCAACTAAGGAATACTTGTATTATTTTTTCTAATACTTTGAATTTTTTCTATACTACTACTATACGTTAAGTTTCTAGTTGCAAAGCATATATTTGCTTTTCATAAAGAGTTGCTAAAATTTGCATGGAAGCATGTGATTTTCTAACTAATTAAATAATTCCCTTTATAGAAAGTTAAAAGTAGGTTGATTGGATCTCTCTTTTTACTCTTAATCCTGACTGGGAGTATGTATTATTGTAGATTATTGCACATTTAGTCCGTATTTGGTGCATATTTTTTCTTGGTTAGGTGAAACTATTTGTCTTTTTTTGCATTGTCTCAGATTTTTTATCATGTGACGTTCAAGTAAATTATAAAAAGTACAATATTCCAGCACACTCAATTACTCAAACTACTACAAATCCAGATTTTTATAGTTTCCTTTTATAGTCAATTATCAAATTAATTATAGAATTCCCTCAATTATTTTATAGAAACTATTTACTAGTGGGCTGGCCTTATCCATGTGTGCATAGAAATTGCTTTGGAGACTAGGCATGCATTGGACTTTAGCATTTCTAGAGATGGCATAGTGGTCTTAAAGTAGCCCATTAAGAGGCCTTATACATTCTCAGAATCGTGCATTTCTAGAGATGACTTAGGACCTGTTCTGAAGAACTAAACTGAGCTAAAATGAACTGAATTGAACAAAACTTATTGGAGCTGAACTGAACTAAATATTTTATGAGAGAAGGATTTAAGAACTGAACATAACTGAAATTAACCTGAACATAACAGGCCCTTAGTGCTTAAATTAGTGGTATCCAAACAATGTGTATTGAACCATTGATAGATGTACATACTCATCATCATTAGACATGGAGTGTAAAAAAGAAATGGTCGAAGTAGTAGATTATAGAAAAAGCACAACATGATACATCAAATCTAACCTGACTAAATTTGCCCTAATTAAAAAATTGATCTGATCTAAATTTTGACTTTGCATGCTACAATGATTTAACGTGGCTCAAAGTCGAACTACAGTCGACCCAACCATACATGACCAATGACTCGAATTGACACTTCTTCCATCTAGTAGTTTTTTCTTCTCGATAAATCAATGAATTATTGCTTCAAAATGATTAGATAACTTTGATGATATAATTATGTAAATGCCAATGTCAATTCAAAGAGTAGTGCTCCACTAAACATATATAGATTGTATCATTGGACATCATGCTTTTGTTTGTCCAGTAAAGTTTGAGAAAGCTACTGCTAGAGATATGACGTAAAAAAAATTAAATAAATAAATAAAAAATTAAAAAAATTAAAAAAATCTATTCATTGCTTGCATCATCAGAAACAAGGATAAAGAAATCCCCAACTCCCAAGATCAGTTAGTTCCTACTGGCTACACTGACTACACCAAATACTAATTGATGACTAATTGATTATGATTCTAAGGCCCCGTTCACTTCATCTTATTTTTGCTGAACTGAAATTATTTTTTCTGAACTTAAATTATTTTTATTAAACTGAAATTAATTTTACTAAACTGAAATTATTTTTACTGATTTTCTATTATATATCTTCTTTAAGTTTACTAATTTTTAATGAATTGAAATTATTTTTGCTGAATTATTTATACTAAATATTAATTATTTTTTTTAAGGTGAAGTTAACAGGGCCTAAATAACTACTTGATACTATTTTTAGCATTAGTGTTATTTTTACTCCCTCTGTTTCATTATAGTCACAACACTAGGCGTTGCACATGACATAACACATAACTTTAGGAAAATCACTAGTTCAAACCCCGTGCTATGCACGGTTTTACAATAATAGTTTACTATATGTTTATTAGAAAATGTACAAAACGAATCATTAGAAGTACCAAAAAAAAAAAAGTGTACAATAAACCTGATGATATACATATACCATAAGATTAATCTCAATGTCTAACTTACATTACAATTAATGTGAGATGGAAGAATTATTTAGATTTTAGTATACTCTTTTCTTAATAAAAAAAAGTATTAACTATTCATGTTATTCTGGTTGATAAAAAAAATAAAAATTAAAAAAATTAAAAAAAAATACTTTTTTGATGATATCCTAATAGTTCTCGTGTTTATAATTTTATCTAACATTTTATTCAATACCACTATACTTTTTTTTTTTTTTTTGTTTGAAAGCATACCACTATTTTTTTTTTTAATTTTATTAAAATTATTATTGTATATCACTCCCTAAATATAAGGCAAAACCTTAATTATAGTAACAAACTTAATTATATCAATAACCAAAAAAAAAAAAAAGTAACAAAATATTTTGGCGGGAAAATTTTTTATAGGGTGATGACACGTGTACTTAGGGGATAACTACGGGGATTACTTTAGTATATAGGTATAGATAGATATTATGTTTTGGGAAAGTTTTACTCCGCATGATTATAGTTGTCTAATTAACAAATGTTTAACTTATTCCTGAAATTTAGGGAGTATACTTGTCTAGTTTATAGTATATATGTCGTACATGTTATCACTCCAAATTTGTATGTGATTTGAAGTATAAGTTAGGAGGTAGCACTTTTGCAAAGTTAATGAAGCGACTAAACTTGTTATATTTACAGGTGAGAGAGTTCATATTTTACTTAATTGGTTCCATGGAAACTAAAGCTTAATCTTAGTACACATTCTTTTTATAAGTACATTTCATACAAAAACTTACTTTATTAACTCTAGTACAAAAGGGAAGAAGGGAGAGAAATGAAAGAACAGTCAATCTCACTCCAAAAAAGCTATGTACATTTACAAGGACAAAAAACAACATAGATTTTCTCATGTTGTAGTCTTTAGCACTCTTCTTCTGGTGAACTTTTCCCTGAAGTTAACTGCAGAATTGGCTTAGGCAGCTGAGCCTTATACCACTTAGCCGAAAGCAGGTACAATCCGAAATTTATCAAGCTTAAAAATGACAGGAGCCCGTAAAAGCAGTCAAGTCTTCCCTTATTAATGTTATCTCCTATCCATCCTTCACCTGAACCAAAGCTTGAGGTAACCTTCTGCACGACAATAACCAAAAAGCTGCTTACGAAGAAACCTAGTGAGATTGTAACAAAGAAAAGGCCCGTGCTCAGTCCTTTCATCCCTTTTGGGGACTCGGTTATGAAAAAATCCAACTGGCCAGTGTATGTGAAAGCTTCTCCAGCACCCATTAACAAGAACTGTGGGATCAGAAGGAAAACACTGACTGGAAGAACTGATGTTTCAGAGGTAGATTTGGCCACTGATCGTCGCTTCATTTCAGATATTGCTGCAACAGCCATTCCTACAGCAGAAAGGAGTAGACCCAGAGATATTCTTTGCAGGTTGGTGAGACCTGTTCAGAAGTAGAAATGTATAAAAGGTCAAGTAACAATCAACTTGGACATGTTTTAATTTCGGATGTCCTAAGATTAACATCTTATCTTTTATAGGTTTGAATTGTGTCGGAACATAAGTACAAATGAGTCCATGTCATGCTACTAGTAACTCATTACCCAATGTTCAAGTTAGTTTGAGCAATAGTCTGATACACAAATAAATCAATCGAGTTAGAGGTTCTAAAGAGATTGCTTACCAGCTTTTCCTTTCCATTTCTTCCACAGAGGTATGACTAAGCGATCATAAACTCCCAGAGTGATTAACACAGCTAAAACAAAGAATACAGTCAGCGAGGCAGCAGGTATTTGAAACCCGCCAATGGATCTCTCCATAGTGGATGCTTGTTCGACTGAGAAGGTGAGTATCTGTGCATATGTAGTCCAAAATAAGATTGTTGTTGCCCAAATAGGCAGTAGTCGGATCACTGCCTTCACCTCCTCCACTCTTGTAACCGAACATAGTTTCCAGGGATTGCAGTCCAAGACACCATTTTTCACATGATCTCCTTCAGAGATGACTGCAGCTTTATCCAAGAAACTACGGAAAAATGCAAATAAATTAAACAGTGGGACCATGATTAAATTGGCATATTAAGACCATTGTACCTTACAACAAAGCATCAACTTTCAATAATTCATTCTTTTAAGCTAATATATTATGATTGTCCTTCACAAACATGGAATTGAAATGTGATATATAAACAATACATGAAAAGTAAAGTTGTTTTTCCTTTTCGAGAAAAAAAAAAAAAAAAAGGATCAGAGACACTTTACTGAAATGAGTTGGGTAATGCAAAGCTCCTAACCTGAATTGAGTGGTGTGATGAATTCTTGATGCATCAGGAAAATTTTCAAATAGCATGTCTGTATTATAAGGAAGTTTCATTCTCCTTTTCGAGGTGGCAGCTACAATTACTTGCAGAATATGAGAAATGGGGCTTCCATGACTTTTTTGGTATCTGTATCTTTTGGTTCCCATGAATAATGCAACGATGGCAATAAACATTGATGCTGAGCAAATTCCGTAGGCCAAGGCTCGACTAACTTCCTCTTGAACATAGACAAGCACTGTAACCGCCACTAAAGTTCCTGTGCTAATAAAGAAGAAGAATCTGTTGAAGAAATAGGCCAAGTTAGCCTTTTCCTTCTCATCACTCTCATCAAACTGGTCAGCTCCAAAACCTGAAGCACTTGACTTCAAGCCACCTGTCCCGAGTGCAATGAGGTAAAGCGAGAGATACAGAACTCCCATTTGGAAGTTACTAGCAGGCTCGCACTTGTCTGAATTGGCGGTGTCACAAGGTGGTGGATGCAAGTTTGGCAGTCTAGTTGACAGAGCTAACAGGCCAGTTCCCTGGTCAATCAGTGTTAATTAGTATTATGTCATGCAACTACAAAGGGAAGAATAAACAAAACAGACAAATTTGTAACAAGAAGCAAATCAAACAGCTTACAATGGTCTGAATAACAGCAGAGATAGCAACGGTTCTGAATCTGCCAAGGAAGGAATCTGCAAGAAATCCTCCCAGAAAACACAAGAGGAATGACGTTCCCATAAAATCGGTGACAATATTGGCTGAAGCTGAAGTAGTCATGTGCATGGTTCCAGCCAAGTAAGTGACAAGGTTCACTGCTATACCCATCGTCGAAAGCCTCTCACATAATTCAATTCCTGCAGACAGAGAAAAGAAGACCGATATGTAACTATGTAAGGTGAGACAAATGTGGATGCTAGATAAATGAGGGACTTAGGGTGTTGCAAGTGCACCCCTTTCATTCTCTACAAGGTTAGTTAGTAACTCGCGTATTTTCACTTGAGACTTGGACATTTAAGAGTTAAAACTTGAATCCAAACCTCATCTTATAGATATATGACAAAAACACGGGTATCTCTAGGCTCCATTTATCTGAACTATTACAAGGACGATATAGAGCAGAGTTCAGAAACAAGCATAAGTTCCAAGGCATCACTTACCTAAAATAAATCCGGCAGGTATCCAACCACCAGTTTTAGACTTGTCAGCAGGCAATCCGTTATAGTCAAAAGCTTGTGCATGGACGGAACTCATCTTCTTTCCCTGCTTGCAATGTTTAAAATAATTTGATGATCAAAGCCTAACACAAAAACAATTCAATTATGTGAACAACCAGGAAAATGAAGGAGATATAAAAGTATCGACCATGAGTACCAATGTTAGTAAATTTAGTAGAATATGATAAGAGAATAAGTTAGATATTTGAGCAAGAGAATTTTGGTTATTACCTTCTTCTAGCTCAACTTTACTTAGAATTATACAATCAAAGGATAGGGTGTCTCCTTTTATAAGCGAGGATACTAGTAGCGACAATGACTACATTTTGTGCTGAAAACAGCTGTTTCAGCAAAAAGTGCTTGCATCATGAAACTGAAGATATTAAGTAGATTGCTATTCCTGACCAGTGCTTCAGCTAAAATTAGAATTAGACCGAAACTATTGGATCAAAGATACGACAAAGTTGCAATCTTTAAGTAGTGCATATTAAAAGTTGTATTATAGATTAACAATTTAACATTAACATTAACACTCAGTGATCAATGCTGTTGCTACCCCACTGGTATATGGCTCTTAGCTCAAGCATTAAGATATCTTCCCTCCAACAAAAAGATATCTTAACAAGTAATGAGATTATTGCTGCATTAAGAAATTGAACAAATTTTTGCAGCTATGAAGCTGAGTGTTATCCACTGAAATAGTGAATCATGTCTGAGGAGGAACTGTTGTCCATGAAAATTGACTGCAACATTACAATTATTTATGTTAAAAGCCTTAAAACCAAATAACATACCCTCTTTATATGAAATTATCAAAAGAAAATGTGAATTTATTTTGTGAAAAATTTGGACCTATGGTCAATATAACTCCAGAGCCTTTAGCTGCTTAAGGAAATGCTATGGAAACTAAGACAAATCAGAGTAGTACTCTGCATGAAAGACTAAAATTTCTGAGACAATGCCCAAACAGGTAATATCATACTAAGCATCACGGTTCATTGTCAACAAAGCCATCACTGTAAGAATATGTTTCTTCATCATGATTACTGATTAGCTTGAGGCGTGTAAAGGACTAGATTGCAAAAAATACAGTAGACAAAAAGAATGTGATTGTCTGTCAGTCTGTCCGGTGAGTGGTCTACCTTCAGGCACAAGCTATAGATGGATAGCTCACAATGTCACAAGCATGTAGCCACAAGATAGTTCCAAACATACAGCACTTCATGGTGCAAACCTTGAGTGATGGAGACAAGAAAGGCGTATCCAGGAGCACCATAGTAGAAAATGAATAGGGTTGCAGGGTCATGTCAGAGTAAATTCAGAATCTTCGAGGAGCATAGCATGAATGCTAAATATCATAATTGAATTGTCTGTGTCAAGAATCTTAATCCGATTCTATGATCTGATAATGCAGACCTGTACTGTCAAGCAGTCAAGCCTACGCCAATCCAAAGAAAGATTAATCTTTACATTCTTATATACCTTCAATCCAATTGGCTATACACGCCCAAAAACAAAAAAAATAAATTCCAATTGGTATTCTCGGGTTAAAAATTCAAACTTTATCAGTATGTTTATCTATACAGATATGTAACGCAAAAGATATTATTGTTCAAAAAGATCACACATAGGCACACTTCATAGATGTTAGAATCAATAGGTAGGTAAAGTACTAAAGTATGCATAAAAAATTTAGGCAATGCAAATGGACAAGTGGCAATTATTTATTTAATCTACACTGCACTTTTTGTAAACATGGAGGAGGCATTTAGCCAATCAGTACAGTGTGTGACTTGATTATAATTTCCATCAGCTCAGTGGAGTAATTTTTCATGGAAGGCTTCAGCCAAATCAGTACATGCAAGTGGTTTGTATGTGGCTAAAATAAATCAGCCTATAGGCTGTAGCACCTTAATGATTGTACTCATAAATTAATCGGTTAATTAAAGATACTGATTAAACTGATACAGAAAAAACACTAAAGCTTTCAATCATGCAAATCTTCTGCTCCAAAATAGAAAAATTCAGCATATAACATAAACCAATCAATTGGAGAAAAGGTAGATTAAAATAACTTGAGATCACCAGTAACATCGAAGCAACTCAAAAGCTACATCGTGTGCATGATGTTAAAAGCACAAAAAGTGCACTTAAACAAAGAGTTTTGAACAGTGAACAATCAACATACATAATCTTTTATGTTTCTTGATTACTAGGCATAATCTGCACAGAATGTAAACCTAACTATGAAGATTTTGTACTACTACATCAGATGCCTACTCTTCTGCAAAGAACATGTAAATATCTTGTAGCACTATTAGTTAAGTAAATATCAGTATCAGTTTGATTGTGCAGCAGCAGTGAAAATATCGGTATCCTCAGTTTGCTACTATGTTAGATAACCTATCTTTAAGTGCAATTTTTAGTGGACAGCAGGAAATAGCACAAGAAGGTTAAATAGTTCCTTAGTTTAATGCTAGTTTTTTTTTGGCGAGGACTAAACAAAGACGAAAGGAGTGCAAGGCTTCCTTTCTGGCTTCGACAGCCAAGTAGTGCTAAGCTTCTATCCTTAGTTTAATCCTAGTTATGTCGCTGCCAAGTACTGCCAACTATGTTTAGCACCTTACCATATCATAGTATTTAACAAATCTCATGTACTCAGATATGCTGCTTTTAGTAGGATTCTTTGGAACAAATATCTACCAAAAAGCACCTAGTTTGGGGAGCAAACTAATATAGAAAGATGAATATTAAGATATTCTATATCCAGAGCTTTGTTTCTTGTGTTCCACCTTCCTTCCCCACACCACAAAATAAAATACTATAGTACTCCGTACTTACTTTCTTTATCCCAATTTATTAATGTCACATTGATAAGGGTATCATGTTACATAAATATAACTTGATTTATCTGAAGATATAACTGTTAAATAGTGATAGTCAAGAGTAACAAGGTTTTATGAAGAAAAATACGAAGTACATGTTTAGAGATGTAGTTCCATTGCCATGGTAATGAGCATGGGCTTTCCTTACAAATTTACACACAAATTCATTGTCAATTCCATAAGTAATAATCACTTGCCAAACGGGATTTAAGAGTTCAAGTCATTCATATAGAATTATGAAAAGCTACCTTCACAGTATTTGCTCTAATCCATATGATTGATGAACTTAAAAAAGATTAACAGCATTCTTTATGACATGGAGAAAAGTGAACACTATGCTTGCAAACTTTCCACAGGCAAACCAGTACTTATTCTTTGTGCCGCTGAATAGTATAGAGATCCAACTCTAGTCTGGCTAAAGGGCTCTGGTTTCGGCAGAGTTACCATTCTTACCAACAAACAGAACACAAATAGAGCACTTACTAAAAATATAAGATGAATTTAGGAGCAAATAATCCTACTGTAGAAACTTACACAAAGTGTGACACTTGCAGCTTTGCAAGTGTTCCATCATCAGTAAGCTGTAACAAGATAGTAATCGTCATATCTTCCAGGATATTTTGCTGAGTTGTTTCGATTTCCATAATGGTATGACCCTGAACAATTAAAAGAATAGAATAACTAAGGATATCCTGCTTGCAAATTCCCTGAAACTCTTCCCATCTAACTATCTAAGGATAGTTTCTATCACTGTTTGGCATAATAATCTTGGCTATTGATAGCTTATGCACACAAAGGTTATGTATACATAGGTGTTTTGTCAAATAATTGAAAATTCAAGTTAGGCTAATCAAGAAGATGAGAAATAATAGCTCAGAAGACAAATTGAAAAAAGAAGGTCCATTATAATTCCTTGACTTCGGATCCATACTTAAACCAAATGCACTCAGGTAAGTTTATTCTTACATTTTTCATAAGATTTCATTGACATAAGCTTCTGATATGCATACACTTATAGAAGATTATTTTACACTAAAGCAGTATGCAAACTTTTCCATCTCGTCTCCCTTGCTACATTGTAAAACTCTTACACTTGCACACTTACACCACATACTTGACAATTGGAGACTTTGATCATAAGCGCAAAATTTAAAAAAAAAAAAAATATATATATATATATATATATATGTATGTATGTATTATAAAAAAAAAAAAAAATTTCTTGACCCATCAATCATGATGTTTGACACCGAGTTCAAGGAGCAGAGCTCCTACAATTTATGAACAGTATAATTGCAATTTGCAAAATGGGCATAAAAATTTCCACTTGTTGAAGTAGAGTTTATATCATTGAAATCTGACCTTCATTTTGGCTTCTGAAAAGGAATTTAGATTGCAATGGTGTGCCAGGAATGTCTACATAATCTAACATTCAATAGACACAAATCCTGTTAATTCACAAGCTACTTTACAGACCGAATCCCAATAAAATCATCATGCCTGTATGATGTGAAGTAGCTCTTATACATAACTTGTCATCAGAAGATTCTGCTTTTTGGAATGATGAAAGAAGCCCCTGTTTACAAATAATCGGAGTAAAAGCATTATTAACCAGCTTTTCACTAAACCAGGCATGTCCCAAACTGCGATCCTCGCCATATCACATGAAAGCTTTGCAACAAGTTCAAACTGCATACAGCTTTTCATCATTCTCTACGTTTTTCTTACATCTTATGCATATCCACATTCATTCATTGCGCAATTTATAGATATCTAGTTAAACCATTGTGCATCCAGGAGTCTTATTTATCCCCTTCCGGTCCATCAATTCTCTGATGGTGTATTTGTTCTCCCAAATAGACAGTTTTGCATAGATATTGGAAAGAATAACGTAATCTGCCTCATGCATCAGATCATTCCCAATCAACCTCTCTGTGAGAATTTCATTAAGCTTTACCTCACCTTGACCATTATAAGAGTTGATCAAGGTTCGCAATATTATTGAGTTAGGTTCAATGGGCATACTTTCAACAAACTTCAGTGCCTCTTTAACAAGACCAGCCCTACACAACAAGTCCACTATACATCCATAATGTTTCATTTTAGGTGTTAGACCATAGTTCGTCATTGACTTAAAATAATATCGACCTTGATCAACTAAACCCGAATGACTACAAGCATTCAACACGCTGACAAATGCTGTATCATCAGGATTGACTCCATCTTTTATCATTTCCTCAAAAAAGGAAACAGCTTCCATTCCATGTCCATGCATTCCCAACCCCGAAAGCACAGAAGTCCAAGATACAATGTCCTTTTCCTTCATGTCTCTAAAAATACTCATCGCCTTCTCAACATCACCACACTTCATAAACATATTGATCAACGAATTACAAAGCTCGACACTTTTACGAATTTGTTTGCTCTCTATAATAGACGCAGCCCAATTCCCAAGCTCAAGATCACTCAAATCACCACAAGCCGATACAACATTTACCATTGTAAACTCATTGGGGCAAACCTGAGCAACCTGCATTTGTCTAAACAACTCAACAGCATCAACCGACAACCCGGACCTCATATAAACACCAATCACAGCACTCCAACTCACAGAATTTCTCTCAGGCATTTCATCAAACACCTTCCGTGCACCCTCAATTCCTCCCTCACAACACCCATACATATGAACCATCGTATTCCCCACATGTAAATCTCCATCAAACCCTAATTTCAACACCGACCCATGAACCTGTTTCCCCAATTTCAAATCCCCAACTCCAGCACAAGCCTTAAGAACAAAAGGGTATGTAAAATTATTGGGCAAAACCCCATTTTTTACCATAAAACAGTAAACATTCAGCGCACAATGCTTCAAATCAGATGTTTTTGCAAAACCCCTGATCACAGTATTATAGAGAAAGGTGTCGTAACAGCAAGTATCAGCTTTAGGGGAGAAAAGAAAGGAAGAAGCGTAATGAATGGCGTCGAGATCAGAAGATTTAGAGGTGAACTTTGTGAGGATTAAAGGGTTGCAATGGAGGCCAAGCTTAAGAATTTGAGCTTGAATTTGGAGAAGTTGAATGAGAGAATTGCAGGATTGGAGGAGAGAGAGAGAGTTGAGTTGGGCAGGTCGAAGTGGTGGTGGTTGGCGTATGGAGGAGAGAGATTGAATGGTGATGGCATGGAAGAGCCTCCTCATTTTGGGGGGTTAGATTCGCATTTACCGTTATTTTTGAGAGGGGAAATGAAATATTGATGTTTTTTTTTTTTTTTTTTTTTTTTTTTTTTTTTTGTGCGGAAATTTTGAGGCATTATTGAACACAACTACTAAATGCAATACAAAATATTCAATATATAAGATAAATACATGACATGTATAAACACAAAAGACCAAATTAACCTTATAATAATTACTAATCTACGCTCCTACCATCCCATCGTCTTCTCTTCCCAAACTACCAGAGATGGCAATGGATCGGATTCGGATCGGGTAGAGCTTCACCCGCATCCATCCATCATTTCAATCGCTTCATCCACATCTATCCATCACTCGCTTCACCCATCATCCATGTCCGTCCATCTATCATCCGCGGATGAAACGGGTGACTAATGGATGAGCATTTTATGAGGAAAAAAAAAACAAACTTGACATAAAATTTGGTTTATGGTTATACCATGAATTTTTCGTTATTTTTCAAATAAAAAGGAAGCGGTTACTATTTATTTCTTTGAAAAAATTAATTTGCAACAAAATAAATTATTTATTTATTTTTTATTTATTTTTTATTTTTTATTTTTTTATCTTTAAAAAAAAAGTATTTTTTTATTGTATATATATATATGTTTTAAATTAAAAGTCTTAGATTTAAAATCTGTATATATGTTAAATGGGTGGGTGGATGGTTAGCAAATGAAAAAATCTTCATCGACATCCGATCAAATCCATCATCCACCCCACCCGTCACCCGCTTCTCATCCATTTATTTCGGGTTTTCGTCCAATTACTTTAAGTGGGTGGATCGGGTTAGCGGATAACAATCCTTATTGAACTCATACTGTGGTTCGTACGTCTTTGGCTTCTTTGACTTAATTGGTTTCTAAGCAATCAAATACCCAAACTTCCTTTCTTTTGTTCTTTCCTTCTTTCTTTTTCCAGGCAGAGTCTTTCTGAGAAGATTGCTTCTTCTCAGCCCCCTTGCCCGGTATTTCAGCTTTAGTGAGTGAACAGAAGTCTGCCGCCTTAATATAGGCTTCGGCTTCCCGTAGAACGCCTGCATATGTCCGAACCTTTTTGCGGACCAAGTCAAATTTGAAACCATTATGCCTTAATCCCCGGAGAAATTCCGAATAGGCCATTTCATCCGGCAGATTATGAATTTGTGCTTTCTCTTGATTAAATCTCTAGACGTACAAACGCTAACCTTCATTCTTGCCCTGAACAATTGTAGCCAAGTTAAGGCTAGTCTTCCTTGGCGGAATGTTGTAAGAAAAATTGCCGACGAATGGCATGCTTAAAGTAGTGAAACAGTTGATGCACCCGGCCGGCAGACTGTTAAACCAGTCTTGTGCCACACCCTTGAGGGTGGCCGAGAAGCACCTACACCAAGTGGCATCATCCACACATTGCAAGTACATAAGATTCCGATACGAAGTGACGTGCTCTTCCGGGTTGCCCGTACTGTCATAGGCACCCACAAGTACACTTTTCACCTTCGCAGGCTGAGGAGTGCTGAGGATCTTTTGAGAAAACGGAAGCGGCTTGTCTCCAAGGTTTAACATGTGCATCCGCCAATCTATGGGTTGCAGCTGAGCAACCGGTTTGGCCAGGTAAGTAGCCTGGTCGAACGGCTAACCGTATTGTCCATACTGTCCAAAGACAGCAAGGTTAGTCAGCAGAAAAGTATTAAAATTCTAGGGAGCTGGATATTTAAACGGTTGCACTGGAGCAACTGGAACTGGAGTTTGAGTCCAATGAGCTTGACTCTTGCTGGTCCTTGCCGTGCTGGTATACTTGAAGGAGGTATGGTTTAAGAAATCATCCGGCATTGACGGTGTAGAGGCCATGTCCGAATAAGCTATTCGTTCACGCTGCTTGTGCCGAAGGTAATCTTGAGCATCCTTCCAACGCCGAGACGGCTTAGTAATCTCTTTCTCTTTCTGAGGCCGTCTGGCCTTCCCCCCAGCTGACTGCGTTTTGTCATCAAGGAGCCGTGTCATATTTGCCCTCGGCACCCTCGGCGTACGCTCATGCCGGCGGTATGGAGTATTTCCAACATCTTCAGCATTGGTCGCTTTGCTCTGGGCTTTCTTTTGTTGGCCTCCTTCTTTCCTGGGCGGTTGTCTAGAAGAAGATGGCCTCTTACCCTCCATCTCCTTTCGGAGCTTGTTCAAAGCGAGCAAGAGCGAACCAGCAGTAACTCGACGATCCTCTGCCTCATGGAATGAAGCGGTCAGAGGGTCGCTAGAATGAATTGTTGTGACTATATCTTCAACATGGCCTTCCTCGCCAGGGCGAGGGCCAGCACATGGTGTCTGACCATCCATTGCCATAACTGACGAGTATCCCCACAGACGGCACCAAATGTTTCGAGGTTTTTTTGGAATCCCTCAGGATACTGGTCACGCTCTGACTGGCAACGGGACTCGGACACCTGTAAAAACATGAATCTCTGGTGATTGGAGATCCGCCTCTGACGATCAAGTTAGTGACCGGAAACGGAATAAATGTAGAGAGAGAAAGTAGAGAGAAGTTGGAGCTTTTAGTGCTCAATTGAATGTTATGTCACAATCCACCCCTCCCATCATCAATGATTGGGGTATTTATAGGGGTGGGGATTTGTGCCCCTTAGGGTAAGTGACCTAGAATTTAGTGCCATTGATTCGCTACAGAATCATTGAAGGACACGTGCCCTTTGGGGGCGCTGTTTTGCGGCATTCCTCGTATTTTAGGCCTCCTGATGTAATGAGGCCTTTATGTCATTCTTGATTTCAGGTGCTCTCTTGATCATCGTACGTGCCATCTTCCTATGGTGACACGTGTAGCCGTTTATTGGGCCACGTGTCTTCATGGGATTGGACCACGTACTTGGGGTAATTTTTACCTTAAACAACTAGTATAATCAATACAAGACAAATTCTTACCCCAACCAATTATGTGTATTGATACGGAGTAGATATTAAATTACTCATAATAAATTTATATTATGTAACTTTTTCATATTGAATACTTCAATGTTAAATAAATAAACTTTTAAATATTTCAACATTTTTTTTAAGAAAAATAAAATTAAGTAGGCTCAATTGACACCCATAATTTAGACCTTCCCTATTCAGACTCTTCTCCAACACATGTGTAAAAAAAAAATTAAAAAAAAAAAAAAAACGGCAAACTCGAACACGATATCAAGGCAACAAAAACACTAAAACTACTTTTGGAACATGACCTCAACCAAGCCTCTAAAAACACTTAAGCAATCTAATACTCTAAGAACATATCAGACCCTTCTCTAGTCGTGACTAAAACAAGAAAAACAAACGGCAATAGAACACTGCTTGAATACGACATGACGCCAAGAACTCCAATAACACAACCTGGCCTCGACTCCAAAACACTTATGCAAACCAAAACTCCAATAACATATCAGACCCTTCTCTAGGCATGTCTAATTCTATTATTAGTTGCATGCATCTCGGCTACATGCCGGTTCCCTCTTTCAATTTCTATAAAATTTCTGTCTCCATGCTTCTCCATCCAGTAAATCACTAAAATGTTACGAAAACACCACTATTAAGACTGTGTGCTTTAATGAAACTGTCGTGTTGGGGGTGGTCCAAATTTTAGACCCTTGATGGAATATTTGTTCATGTTTTAGAAGTAAGCTTCCAGATATATGTAGCATGATTAATAGTGTTTCTCATTTCTCTAAATTTTTCTACTAGCTTGAATCATGCAAGCTACTAAAGAATTCTTAACAATGAAAGTAACTAAGAATATGATTTGTGAATTTTCTAGAACATCATGGATATAAGAATGATGAAAGAATTTATAGAATCTTCTGGCCATTTCTTCCATGCTCCATCTACAACTATAAATATAGGTAATGAGTATTCATTCAATAATCATATATATACACACAAATATATACACAAGAAGTCATTCCTTATACATACATAATGTAGTGATAGTTTTCTTGTATTACTCACCCTTTGGTTCTTGTACTCTCTTATTTTCATATAGTGGATTGTTTTTCGTTGACATGTCTCAATCAAGCCTATTTATTCAAAAACTGGCAGTCCCTAAACATCCTTCGATATATTCTAAAATTCTAAATCGCTTGTAAATCACTTTGAAAATTTTCAATGGTAGTGTCGTTGGCAAAAAAAATGTTGGAAGTGGTTTAATACATGTTATTCTTTGGGCTCAATAAGATTAAAGTTGGTGTTGTTCACTTCACCTAAAAAATAGTATTCAATAAAAATAATTTCAATTCAGTAAAAATAATTTCAGTTCATAAAATATAAGAAATTAAACGGGTTATTATAGCCCTAAATGATATTATATTTTGTTTTTTAAGAAGGGAAATTGAAGTTTTGGGCATCGGAAAGTCATATTTGACCCGTAAAAAATAAAATAAAAGTGGGTATTCAATCAAAGGAGTAGGGTTTGGATCAGATTTTCCTTTATACTTCTATTGAAAATTTTCGAATTTAAACTGTCGATAATTGAAATATATATGAATTGTTAGCTTTTGTTTTTTTACTCATTATTAATGTGAATTGGCGTTTTCGATTATTTCGTGTTGTACTAAGATTCTAGGATCATATACTATTCCACTAATAATTTAAGATGATGATATATAATCTTAATTTGTGTTAAGACTGTTTTTTAGGTAGATATATGTGGACTTTCAATTAAAAACTTCTTTGGGCCATATTTAATCAAATTTGAATATTCAATCAACTACTAGTTGTAAAAACTTCTATACTTCGTAATGTAATATATATTTTTCAATTAATTCTTATAACATCATAATTTAATATGGATTTTATACGATCACTTAAACAAAATGGATAGAGTATAAGAAGAGATGTCAAAAATAACCCAACCCAACTCGATCTAATCTAAAACTAATCCGTCCAAATTTTAATTTATCAGCTAATTATTTATGCCTAGACTCTAGTCTAGGCATTTCCCCCTACACCCTCCCTAACCGCATGGTATAGCACCTCTTCCCCCAAATACCCACTTTTCCATAATCTGCTCATATATATATATATATATTTTTTAATTTTTATTTTTTGAGGGAATCCAAAATCTGCTCATATAAATCGTATTTTATACCAAAAAAAACCCACTATTTTCATTTCACTTTCTCTCTCCTCACCCATTTTCTACATTTTCTTTCTCTATAGCATTTTTGCATTTTCAAATCAGAAAATTCCTACGCATTTACAAAAAATTATCAAAAAAAAAAATTTGTTGAATTAGTACAGAATTAAGCAAATTAAGGTCGAAATTTGAAGGAGTAAGTGATTTTGTTCGGATTTCGTTCAAAAAAAAGAGTATAAACCCTTAAATAATTTTTTGATGCAATTATGTTACAACAACATCATCGAAGCTTGAAACAAGGAAACAGAGTATGAATTATTGCATTTTAGTAATTTTTGCTAATTTTCGTTTAAAACTTAATAATCTAAACAAGTACATTTTGATTTTTGAGTATGAGTATATTTTTTTATATGATTATTAATAATATTATTTTAACAGTACGAAAGAAATAGTTTCAGAGAAGAACATCTAAAAATATGGAGAAAAATAAGAACTAATTAATATAGGTCGTAGTGGGGCTTTTTTTTATTATTTTTTTTTTATATAAATGTTCATTTGTATTTTGATAAATGTTCATTTATGGAGTATATATTAGTATAATGTCATTCACATGTTAATAGATGATTAATATATACTCCATAAATGTTCATTTATACGGAGTGTATTACTACACATAGTCATTGTAATAATGTTCATTCTTTTTCAAAGTTTGGAATGGAAAATTATTTTGATGAATGTTTAGATTAATTTTGGTGGATGTTCAATTACATAAATTTATATGGTTTTCACATATTAATATACGATTATCAGAATTTTGATAAATATTGATATTTGCTTTCATCTGAATATTTTATGCTCAATTCAATTTTGAGTTTCAATATATTTATGCTCAGTAGTATGTCTTCTCTCATATGGATATATGATAAATCACATATTGATAACTTTAAGAATGATTCACGTATATATTTCATATTCTTGATTGATATCTTTCATAGACATTTTTAAACTAATGCATGTTCATTTTTATATTAATAGATGTTCATTTCCATATTCAATTACGAAAACATGTTCATTAATATATTGATAGTTGTTCATTTCCATATTAATGGATGGCCATTTCCACACTAATATATGATCATTTATATATATACTAATAAATGTTCATTTCCATATTGATTATTTTAATTGTTATACTATTCATATATTCATATGAAACTTGGTTCATTTCAACACTTATTATTGCTCAAATCTAACTAATAATTCATTTTTTTTATTATTAATTAAATAAAGAATCGTGGATATAGTGAGTTAGCTAGACCACACAATAGCAACGGAAAAAAAGGCGAAAACAATTGAGGAGATCAATAAGGCATGGATTTACGCAACATGAACCAATAACACGAGCTTGAATTTTTCAATTTTGGATGGAGAAATTTATTGTGTATAATACTATGTGTGAATTGTGCTGTATATTTTAATTTCCAAGATTTCATTATTTGGTGATATACGATTTCTGTTTGATTTTAATAAGAATGAAGTAAACTTTTTTTTTTTTTTCCGATCCCTAAGTAGTATTATAAATCAACTCTTTCAAAAGAAAATATTTATTAGATAGTATATATATACATATATTTTGAAGACTTTTATAATGTTCATATTAGGAAAACAACATGTTCATAAAAAATAAAATAAAAAAAAACTAAATATTCAAAAACTTGAATTTGTGGTTGAGCATTACAATTGTCAACTTTGACCCTTATTTCAGTAACTATATTAGAATATTTGACACTACATGTTCATAAAAACTACATGCAATTCATTCTTGTAACTAGTCCCTCATAGGACCTAATATTTCTACACTTATCATCTTTATAAACCTCATTAGAACAAACAACTCTTTTCATAGAAAATTAGTATCCATTCACCTCTTACATACTCCTCTCAACACTAATTCCAAAACCTTCCATATAAGCATATTCATTATACATTTTATAGGCATCATCTTTAGAAAGAAGTTGTTTCCCCAATACTCATACTGACTTGCTTATTAAAAAATAAGAGCATCCTCTTTTCCCACTACAACATCAATCAAGCATGTAACAAATGAACACATACAGTAGCAATAATGTTCAATTACAATAATGCATTTGATCAATTACAGTTAAATTACCATATGTAAAAATATAAATGATCATCTGCAATTACATAACTGAACATTATATATAAAACTATATAAAAAAATGATAGTCATTAAAAATCATGTGCACACAAATATTAAATTATGTTCACTAGTATACGAGCGTATATAAAAGAATAAAAATCATTGAAATTCACATGTACGACATATATATTTAAATGCTATAATAAACATATAGTTTACTTCTAAAAACATAAGTTAAACATAAATGAACATAAACTATTACAAAAGTGAGCATTTTTTTATTCATGATCATTTCATTATGAACAATTACATTATTTACATGCATTTAATTTAAATGAACATATACACATACTTAAAGGTTCATTTTGATATTGAAACACTTATTACATATTTACATGTATTAGTTATATTTATAAAATTTATTATATTATGTAACAATGAACATTTACGCATATAAAAATGAACATCAAAATAATACATATTCATAATTCTAAATGTTCATTTGCATATTATTGAATGTCTTACAGTTAACGTATCTTATTATTTTTTTATGTTATTAGCTTTTAGATATGGAGTACTTAGTTTTCAATTGAAAGATGTTTTTTTTTTCATTGATCAATTAATAATTCAACTGAAACGTTAACCGTAATATGTTAATTTTAATGCTCTATAAATAAATATTCATCTTTATCACCATTAAAAAATGTTCATTTTAAAAATATTACATGTTCAATAATAAAATTAAAGTTTGCCAACAATTTCGAAATTCCTCTGTTCGATATTTAAAGCCCCATCGGTATCCCAAATTAGTTCAAGCCGCCATGTGTGCTTTCTCAGTGACGAATGAACCATGGCGGTGGTGATGTGATGGAATTTCATCTTCCAAAACTACTTATACTCCATGTAATCAAAGCCTTCCTTCAATTCTCTGCTTTCAATACGCTTACCGCCGCCATATCCACGACTACTGCCATAACCAAATTGTTGCCACTGGAAGCACGGCTGAAACTGTCACTAAATTTAATTTCGAAGATATGAGATTCTTTATAAAAATTGAGTGTTGTAAAGTAATCAATCTTGGGATTTTTCTGGAGTTCATAAAAACGGTGATCCTGCGGACGGGACGAGTTACCGAATATCGCCAGAGAAGAAGAGAATGGCGGTGAAATCGCCAAAAATTAACTTTGCTAGTGTTAGAGTTGATAAAGATGGATATGTAATATAATTTGGAAGTAAGATACGGTGATATATAGTTGCTATAATTTGGAAGGGGGGAAATATAAAAAAGGAGGGGGATGTAGTGGGGAAGGGTGTAGGATGATACAGTGGGGAGGGGGTGTAGGGACCTTTACCTACACTAGAATGTAGGTAAAAATTTGTACTTATCAGCTATGACTCAAATCTAATCTAATCTAATATATATATAAATAAAGTAGGCATTTTTGGAGAGCATTGGAAGCGCCACATAAGAAAAGGTATATTTTCGACCAATGAAAAATTAGAGTTCTATTTTATTTTAGAATTAAAAAAATCGCTCGCCACCTAAACAAAAGTGACGAATGAAATTTTAAAATTTTGCCACGTAGGTAATAATGACGAATAGTAATTTATTAGGATTTTAATTATTTATAAACACTAAATTTTATCATTTTTGTTTGTTATAAAACTAAAAATTATCTTTAGATATTAGGATTTATATTATTTAAAAAACTAAAAATCATATTTTGATATTTAAAAATTATAAATTATCATTTGATGTTAATGGTTTTATGTAAATATCTGATGATATGATATTTTCATACAAAATTTTAAAACTTATCATGCAAGAAAAAAATTAAGAGATCACCAAAAAAAAAAAAATATTTATATACAAAATGTATATAAAAATTCGTGCATCGCACGCGACATAAGCAAAAGTAATATTTCGACCAATGAAAAATTAGATTTATATATTAATTTATAATTTAAATTTTCATTCGCCATTTAAAAAAAAATTAACAAATGAAATTTGAGAATTGAAAACAAAAAATAGTAATTTAAGATTTAAATTATGAAAAAAAAACAAAAATTATCTTTTGTATTATCTTTTACATTAGGATTTATATTATTTTAACAAATAATTAGAAGTTAAAAAATATATTTTGATTTAATGATTTTATCTAACTATCCGATGAATGAGATAATATTTATTTCAATTTATAAATTCAAGTTCTATATACGTAAAATTTGAATAAGAATAATTTAAAACTTAACCAAATATTTTACCTTAAATAAATGTTAAAATAATAGAATAGAAAATAAAAACAAAAAATATTAAGAAATTACAAAAAAATATACAAAATGAAATATTTTAAAACCGTGCATCGCACGGGCTTACATCTAGTAATATATAATAAAAGGTCAATAGACACACTAGCAATGACACATGTCAATTTTTGGTGTGTCTTTAGTATATTATTTTTTCAATAATTAATTACTACGAAGTATAGTTTATTTAAGGAAATTATTTTTAAAAAGATGTTTGTTTTTGTCAAATATATAAAATGAGCAATAATATTTACCATTCTTATTCAATTTTATTCAAGATATTTTAAACAATTTTTATATTTTATGCTATAAATAAATTAGTTTGTCAAAAGAAAATATGGGGTAATTAAAATAACCGTGCATGGCACGAGAACTAACCTAGTATATATATATATATATATATATATATATATATATATATATATATATATAAAGGTGAGTTTTTTCCCAAGTTTTTAGAGAGCCACGTAGGATTTAATTTTCTTAGCGCGCCACGTAGGATTATAAAGTTTAGTTGTAGCCAATTAAATAAGAGATTATTAATTTATTTTACAATTAAATAATTCAAATATCATGTAAGCAAAATAGACAAATGATTTTTTTAAGTTTAAATTAATTAAATATAAAATATTATCTTTTGATATTAAGAATTTAATCTAAATATGCTACAAATTTTAGCACATAAATACAAAAAAAAATATATTTTAGAAAATTCAAACAAACCGTGCATCGTACGGGTTTCATCTAGTTTAAACTAGACCCAACTTAAATAAACCTGACTCAATTGCCAAATTGACATTGAATCGGGCAAATAATAAAGTTTGGTATAAACCATCGTATACATTACACGTTCACCATGTTAAAAGAAGCCACATCCTCAATATCAAATGTCGCAGTTTTCCTGCATTTTGGCTCTCCTCCTTCGTTACTCTTCTGTCCTTATTAATGGAGTCACAAACTCTGATGAATTCTCAACAACCAATTACGAATTGAACGAAGGAGGAGAGAGAAAATGATCAGACGAATTTCACAATTTTCCAACATCTTCTCACATTCATCTGTTCGTCATCATCATCAATTTCGACACAAATTCATCAGATTCTACTCTAAGCGTCCAGGTAATTCGATTCAATTCAATTCAATTCTCCTATCTTTTTAATTTGCGCGTAATTGTAGAATGAGAATTGTTGATTTCTCGAGTTTCATTGTTATAAACCTAGTTTTCTTTGTCCTCATTGTAATGTGATCATAATTCAAATTCTACCACATGTGTTTGTAATAGTAATGTGTTATCTAACTTGTGACTCCTCATTTTTACCCGTGTTGGATTATTGACACGACATGATTAGGTTATTAAATAGACGAGTCTGACACTTAGACACACATATCATGTCGGATATGAGTTCCCGAGTCCAATTAACATTAACATAGAAATTGGTAACTGTTGATTAAGTTGGATTTGAGATTTTTTTAGCTGGATTTTATATTCATCCGCAGTTCTTCACTGTCAATGAAACAGTTTTACATAGAATTTTGACCATTGGAAATTACACTGATCAATTGTTAGACTAAAAAAGAGAATATCTTTACTAAGAGGAGGAGGGGTTATGAAATTCTTGCCTAAGTCATGATTGGTTTAGTGAAACCTTTGATTTCTTCCATTATGATCCAATCTCTTTGGTTACCAGTGATGTATTGTCCTAGTGGCAAAGAATGGGGGCTAATTGATCACTCATTCGAATCTTTATACCCCGTTTGTAATTTGTAATGCCCTTTTTGGCTCATTTGGACCAAAATAAATGATGTCAAACTCAGATTGTTTTGATACTGCTGAATTCGAGTCTTGTTTGAAGTGAAATAAAAATAATTGCTATTGTACACGAGGAGATCAGAATTCTGAGATATGTACTGTTAGAATCTAGATGTTCTAATGGTAATGGACATAACAAAATTACCACAGTTCCAAAGGTTGCTTAGGAGGAATATTTTATGTCTTTGGATATACCTTGTAATTCGTTGATTGAACCCTCTCAATTCTATTGGTGTTTTATTATCACTGAGATGTGCTTCTAGGTGACAGAAGATGCTGAGACGGGTCATTGTTTTGACTTTGTTTCTAATTGCATATGTATTAACTTTGTCTATATCTTTCAGTCTTTTGTATGCATCTTTTGTCTGTAGACTAGAAAGTGGGTGAAAAAGTGTTAAGACTCCTGTTTGTATTGCCTGAATTATCTCTACGATTGAATCAGTTATTGGTTGAGATGTTGGTGTGTGAGTTTATGATAATTTGATTTGTTTGGAATAATACACTAAGTAAAAGCTATCTCATGCAGGACCATTGGTACAATACCAGAATCTGGTTGACCAAGGGAAGTTACAGCATGATCCATATCAAGAAAGAGTCGCTTCAGAGTTGGAAAATCTTATGGGGAGGTTGGAGAAATATGAGAAAGATATGGAGGAATATCATGTATGCCAAATGGCTGATATATTACATTTTTAGTAGTTTGTGATAGTGATAATAATGTATCTCTGAAATTTACAGCTGTTTTGGACTTCTACTTGCAGCAAAAGTTAGCCAGCTGGGAGAAGAAAAGGGAGGAAGAGCATCGCCGGATTCTAATGGAGGAGGCACAGCGTAGACAAGAGGGTGGTATGTGGTCAGAAATAAAGAAGAAACGAAATACATTGGTTGACAGTTGGGCAACTCGGTGAGGCATGATGTTTAATGTCATAGTTTTAATATTAGATGTGGTTGAGATGTCTTGAATAAGTGTACTCAATAGCCCCCCTCCCCCCCCCCCCCCTCCCCCCTTTTTTTTAATAACTAAACTTGATTTTGTAGACCTCTTGCTGCTTTTTCAAGGTTTATTTCTGTTTTAAAAAATTGAAATTATTCCTTTGCTTAGAGGTGGAGGGCGGGTTGGGGAGGGGGGGGGGGGGGGGGGGAGGTGGATGGAGATATCTTGCTTGTTTTGATCTTCAGAAATATGCATACATAAGCACCGGTCTGGAGAATTAACTGCAAATCGTGTCCGTACATCTGATATCTCTAGATGTTCTTCAACTTTAGTTATTTGAAAGAAGATGTCTAAAACACATATGAAATGCTTACCATATTCCATACCTTGCATCAATATGTGTAATTTAAAACTACTAAATTGTGTATGTATGGATAAGTAGTTGTAGTCTCTATCATGACTTGTAAAAAAATAAAAGGCTCCAATATAAATAGTTTGGGGTAATTCAAAGACAAATTAAATTCCATTCTGATGTGATCACATTGATGCAACCATTGAGACTTTTGGTGGTTCTTTGATGTTTAGTATTCCAGTCATTATTAATTAAGATGTCTTATGTGAAATACTTTTTTATTGTGTGTCTTTGTGTTTATAATTTGTATAGGGGCAATGAGAGGGATCCTATTGTCATTCATTTGGTGGTATTTATGCTTACAATTAGTGAAACAGTTTTTGACTTTTTTCAATTGCAATTCAATTGGCCTTCTCTTTTGATTTTTTCTGCTCTTTAAGATATTGAGGGAATGTGAAGTATTATGTTCAAAATATTGAGTACAAATCAATGAGCCTTCATGCACTTACCCCAATAACTTCCTGTGCCACTCTTGGTTGATGCTTTAAGTTTATTGGTGCTTCATTGGGGGAATTTTGGGTTCCTGTCTTTTTGATTCATCATTAGTTACGATTTAAAGACGATAAAACTTTAGATTATTATGAAGCTTGTGTCTACTGGCATTTTTCAGTTTTTCTTACATTTGTTGAGTCTGTGAGGCTGACAGAAAATTTATTTAAGGGAGAGGGGGCATGGGCTCTTGTGGTTGATAGTAAGGTGGAAGATTTCTGGTATAGCTTCCTTTTTTTCTCCTTGTTGGGAGGGTGCAGGGGAGGGAGGAGAAAGATGGAGTTTGTTTGCTCTGTAGAGTGTCTGCTGTATATATGTTTTAAATGATTGCTTTTCTTATGTTCCTGAATCTTTTCTTATTACAATTATTATGTTTTCTTATTGCTTGAGATTTTTTTTTTGGTTCAGGAGAAATGTTCAGGATGTAGAACCAGGAGTGGGAAAGCGGGTTTCGTATCTGAATAGGGAGAAGAAGTTAGATTCTATAATTGGTCATCGTCCAGTTGCTCCTGTGGCCCCAAAAGGATTATATTTGTATGGAAATGTGGGAAGTGGTAAGCTGTGATTCACTGTCCTAGACATTTTTTTTTGTTGTTGTAAATGTTCAGTGGGTATGAATATGATAGAAGATTATTTAGGGCCCTGATTGAAATAAGATGAGGGATGGGTTCCCCCAAAGTTGCTTGTTGAGTTTTTAGAGAGGATATTTCTCAACTCTTTTCTGTCTATCTTTGTAGGAAAAACTATGCTGATGGACATGTTTTATAGTGCAACAGAAGGAGTTGTTAAGCATCGAAGAAGGTTTCACTTTCACGAGGTAAAAACGGAGAAAGATTTTGAAAAAAGAAAAGATTTTGGGTATAGCGCGGCTGATGATTAAGCCGTTTGTATTTCATGACCATTTACTGGCAGGCTATGCTAGAAATTAATGAACATATGCATAATATATGGAAGAATCAAGTGGAAGAAAAACCCATGCAGTCGAGTATATCTAGCTGGATTATGAATCTTCCCTTTGATACCAAAGTCAAAGAATGGTTGGCTGGGGAAGAACACTATAAGCAAGAAGTGCAAATGAACCACATTCTTCCTGCTGTGGCAGATAAATTTTTGGTTGGTCAACAAGTTGGTCAAAGAGGTGCTAGCATTCTTTGCTTTGATGAGATACAGGTTAGTTTATCTAGTGATGTTCGAAGGTGTTGTGCCTTATGAGACTATACCTGTGTCTATATGGTGGGGAAACATAGATGTGGTGACTATAATTTTTTCTCATTGAGATGTGAGAATTTTAAAATGTATGTACAATATATAGAATATTTTGACTAGTTAGGGATTGGAGAAGGAAATTTTGTCTATTTTCAGGGCTCGTTTGGTTGAATGTAGGAATTGCAAATTTCTTGAAAATTTGATTTCCCATGAAATTGAACTTCCTAGGAAATTCTAAAAAGTGTTTGGTTAACCAAGGAAAGTGGAAATAAAAAACAATCGTTCCTAGGATTCTTATGTGTATTCCTGTTTTCTCTCTTTTTATATCCACTTAGCCTTCTCTTAAAAGACTTCTTCAAATTCTAGTTATATAACCTCATTTTTTGGGTTCCCACTTTACAATGTTCTTATTTACTTGCTCACAATGTTTCACTCATCTTCTTCCACTTTCATTTTATCACTTTCTCTGTTTTCTTTTCTTTAACTCGTCTCTTTACTTTATTTATTTTTTCTATTTTCGTCGATGGCTCTTTATTACGATCATTTTTAGACTACGGCTTTGTTGTTCTTTTTGTTTGTGTTGTAGTATATAAACAATTTGACACGAAAGTAAAAGTTCAATAGTTAGTTCAAAATTTCAAAATATAGCTCTCAAGAATTAGCTTATATGACTTGATATTCCAATGTAGTCTTCTTGGGAATTCCTAAGGGTATCAATAAGGGTAATATGAATCATGGAAAAGTTCAAAGTTCAAGATTACCCATGTTGTTATCAGAGATGCATTTAAACAGCAGTCTTGTATTTCTTATGGCTTGATGCACAATAGAGAAAGATCAAATTTTGGATGAATCATGCAAAGTACCCAATTATCATTTTGTAGTTTTTGTTTTGTTTTTTTTTGTTTTTTTTGTTTTTATTATTATGTTGTTGTCTAAAAAGTTTATAAATTGGGAATCTGCTTCACTTCTTTGGATTTTAGATACTCTCACATCTAGTAAATGTATTATTTATAAGATGCGGTCCTTGGTATTAAGGTTGGTTTTGCAACTCAGTTTGACTTGTATTTTTTGTTTTCTACACAGGCTGTTGATGTATTTGCTATTGTGACCTTATCTGGAATTGTTAGCAGATTGCTGAGCACTGGAACTGTGCTTGTAGCTACCAGTAATCGAGCTCCCAGAGACTTGAATCAGGTAGGCCATTTAGGTTGTAATTGAAGGCATTTTCTTTTTGGGTGATTCTGGTCACTTCTGATGGAAGTGATGGAAAATTTTTTTTTCTTTATTTTTTTTTGAAAAAAAAATTATAATATATATTATGCTCAGAAATGATTGTTCTGCATTTTTCTCTGTCCTGTCTTTTCCTGATTCTTCCATGTTTGGAAACTGAAAAAAAAATATGTTAGCCATGCAGTGAGTGAATGAACTAAGGTATAATAAATACAGTGAAACATTTTGGACTTCCTTTGTTCTGTTTTATGCGCAGTACCTTCATTTGCAAATTGCAACACCCTGGCGAGCTTTGTTCTGTCAGCTTGGATTTTGATTTACGGACTTGAAACTTTGAATCCTTAACAGTAAAAAGAGATTTTATTTGTATATTTCTGATTGCTATCTTTTATGGTCTATGTATTAAAAAATCCCTCTGTGCCCTATTATTTTCCATTTCCTTTCTATGTTTATCCTCTTTTTTTTTTTCCTTTTTTTTTTTTTTTTTTTTTTTTTTTTGTGTGTGTGTGTGTGTGTGTCTGTGTGTGTGTAAGTCTATATCGAGCTAATTTTTTTTCCTTCTCTTCTTTCTTTCCATTGATGCTTTTGACACCGTATCTTAAAAGGATAACACACTCTCTCTATCCATGCCAAATGCATAATCCTTCTCCTTTTTTTGTGATGATTTTGAGTTATGCGAGCTGTAAATCAACTATTTTAACCCTGAATACCTTACATCTGCAGGATGGAATGCAGAAGGAGATCTTCCTAAAGCTGGTTGAGAAGTTGGAAGAACATTGCCAGAATGTTCTTATCGGCAGTGAGATAGATTATCGCCGACTTGTTGCTCAGGGTTCCAAAAGCCAGGTGAGAGCTGGTTTGTACTTAATAAGTATTAGTATGCAGGGCTTTTTTTGTAACCTATCAACTCTACCTTGCATGCTTGGTTATGGTTTCCCTTCTTAATTCAGGTATCTCCATTCACAGGTCAACTACTTCTGTCCTTTAGATAGCAAGGCATTGCAGGAATTTGACAAATCATGGTATGAGGTCACTAATGAATATGGAGGAATTGTGACAACTGAGTCTATTCCAGTGATGTTTGGAAGGTATTATTTTATTTCTTCAAGTCTTTTATGATTTTATATAGCCTGTTTGATTAATTAGTTCATTTATGCAGGTCTTTAGATGTTCCTCAAAGCTGCAATGGGGTTGCACGTTTTTCATTTGAGTATCTTTGTGGAAGACCGGTAAATTAAATTTGCGCATTGTCAATTCTCTTTGCTTTTGGAGTAGTTTATATTAAATACCTACATTTGTTTATTATTGCTGTTAGGTTGGGGCTGCAGACTATATTGCATTAGCTAAAAACTACCACACAGTCTTTATTTCTGACATACCGGCAATGAGTATGCGTATCAGGGACAAGGTATGAATTGCTCTGTCTTTTCATGTGCTTTGTAGTGAGTAAAAATTGATTAATTTCATGATTTTATCCAATAAATATTTAATGACTAAAAACCAGTTTAGACCAATTTGAATATCCCAAAACTTAACAAGGATCTTCCCCAAGTAAATCTCTATCTTAGCTGTGGCGGCTTCACTTATGCTCTATAATCATGACATTAAATACCAGCTAATAGGTTATGTAGTGGCCTATACATATCAGTTATGCATTTCAAATTATTACTTCTATACAACTTTTTAAGATTATCGACTTAGCAAGTATCGTGCTGGAATATTGATATGGACGTAGACACTTGACAAACTATTTTAGACAAACATACAAATTTCTTAAAATTTAGTTTGACACCTGGAGAGATACAGATATCCAACACTAGTGGTCAAGCCTGAAATCCTGAGACATAGCTTCGTAATTGTGTTAATTTTCTACACTTGCTCAATGAAATTATTGTTATGTATACTGATTAGTTGTGTCCAAATGTAATGCATTAACCTCTAGGAAACTGTTTCATGTTTGAGCAGTATATCTAATGCTTTGGATGTGTCAAATGTTATCGATTTCAGGCACGGAGATTTATTACTCTCATAGATGAACTATACAACCATCACTGTCGTCTATTTTGTTCTGCTGCTTGTTCCATTGATGACCTTTTCCAAGGAACCGAAGAAGGAACTCTTTTCGATTTGGAAAGGCAAGTGCTAGTTTCTTCATGCCTATCTTTGCTTTGTGAATTGTCTTGGGCAAATATTAAGTTAAGGTGTTATATTTATTGATCTGTCATCTCTTGACTCAGATATTGTGTGCTAAACTTTAATAGTTAGAAATCAGTGCAATTATATGGCAGTGTGTTACTGGTTATAATATAGGGTGTTGAACTGTTTGTACTACTGATGGGAATTACTGTTGTCCATACCATCCAATCTTCTAATAAATGTATTTCTAAGCTTACTTGTAATGCCGTTTTGTGTAGCTTTGCTTCACCCTTCCTTAAACATGAGCTGGCCACAACCGAGATCCATGCTATATAATCCTAAGTGGCTTGGTATGCCCCATGCCTATCATTGTTTTTATATAAAATGTGTTTGGAAATTTACTTAGTTTTTTGAACAGAGAATATCAGCTGCATGCCTTTGTCTGAATATTTAGGCACCCATATAAAGTCAGTGCCTAAAGTCAAATGGTGTTTGAGTTTATAATTTTGATCTGAACATCACATGATGATTGACCGCTATGGAAATTAGACTGCAAAACTTCATAACAAACTTTTAACATGGGTGTAACTTTTGGCTTATCTCTATATGCTGTCTTCAGGTCATCTGAAAGCCAAGTTGTTAAGCTCATTAACAGATGACTAGTCGAGTTGGACTACATATATCATAAATTATATGAAGTGCGTAACTACTTTTCATGATTTATTGTTTTAGTGCTGTAAGTAACTTGGTTAATGAAAGTACTAAAGGGAAATTGAGAATATTTATGTCATGGAACTTGTGTAAAATTCTCTTGTTAAAAAAGCATTTTTATAGTTGATGAACACTGACAGAATATGGTTTTTTTTTCCAGTTTTCAGTTTGAAACAGAGATGGAAGGTTCAAAGCTTCGCAGGGATGTCTTAACAGAAGGCAGTATGGGTTCTGGTGGTTCACCAAGTGGCATCATATCCATACTATCTGCACAAGAAGAAATGTTTGCCTTCCATCGAGCTGTAAGTGGTTTCTTTTTATGCAAATTGTACATAGAGAATCCTCTTTCATTTTGCAACTTTGTAAGGATAAAATATCTTCAGTAAATATATACTACCTCCGTTTCATATTATTTGCCAAAAAAAAGAAAAAAAAAATCTCACAAATAATATCTTTTGCTGCAAATAATATGAAACGGAGGTAGTATATCGAGGCAAAGTCTTTCCCGACAAAACTAGCAAGGTACCCTTGCGCCCCAACCCTCCTTCCCCCTTATGGGCACCTTTCTCAAAATTAGAGTTTGCCACTTGCACATTAAGGCTAATGTTGTTACTGTAGTATCTTGCTGTTTTAGTTGCATAAAATTTTCTTTCCAAACATGTCTGACTCAATACTTCTGCTTGAACAAATACTGCATGTCAGCACGTTCTACTATCTCTGTCTCCCTGTTTTATTTGGAAGTTTTCTTATATTCCTGTCAATGGGAAATATAGAATTTGTTGCTGTTAATTAAATGCTCAAAGTATCTGTGCTTAACCCGATGCTTTCCTTGTAGATCTCCCGCTTGATAGAAATGCAGACCCCTTTGTATCTGGACGGAGTTCGTGATTTGCATCCATATTTCCAGAGACAACACATTCATCATGAGAGCAATCATACAAAAACATTGCAATCTCAAACATCCATTTGACCTTTTTTACTTTAAAAGTTTACTCGGTCACCTGTTTTCTCCTTGTATCTGTTTATTCTTTGACTTGGGTGTATACATCCTCCTAAAGTTTATCCATTGTTTTACTATATGAGCTATGAGCTAACAGTTTCCGTTACAATAAAGTTATGGAGTATGAAATTGTATGTGCAAGTGTGCAACTACTGCAATGTACAATTATAGATCTATATGCACACGACGTTTGCATGAAACCGATATATTTTGATTGATGTGCATGAAACTGAGACATTTTAGATTGTAGTTAAAAAAAAAAAAAAAAAGTAGTAAATAAAAAGTAGTAAAGAAAAAAAAATAGTATAAAAAAAAAGTAGTAAAAAAAAAAGGGTAGTAAAAAAATAGGGATGTATGCATGAAATTGAGACATTTTACATCTAGAATTGGGGAAGGAACGAAAGGGCAAAAAAATCCGGTTGGTAGTATACATTAACTCGAGCTCACAAAGACATAAACAATGATTTTAAAAACAGGTTAAACAAGTAGGAAAATAAGATGACCAAGATTTAACAACACAAGTTGAGTCACCTTCACGAGTGACTTGATACCCTAACCGTGGGCACCTTTGGCCTCCATTTTAGGGAAGAGACCATTACCATACTAAAAACCCCCAAAAGAAACTTATGGGAGCCCCATGTTGAAGAGTAGGGAAGCGATGGATTGAAAATTTATTGTTAAGCTAATCATCTATCAATCTACTATTAGTTCATTACTTATCGATTCACTTATTTAAGTATGATAAGTCATCGATAATTTGATTTTAATTTGGCTAAAAGATAATAAAAAAAAAATGACACAAGTACTGATCTAATAGGAAAACTAATTCTTCACGAGTGCTAATGATGCACAACATAAAAATTGACATGAAAACCTGATAAAAGAAAAATCAATTCTTTTTAGAGATATCATTAAATTAAATATGGGACAAATTATTAAAGATTCATTTCAGTTTAAACATGACTAAAGAAGATCGTGGCCTCAATATTATTATTATTACCTGAACGCTTTACATAAATCTTTACCCCTTTTTTCTATAAATATGACTATATACCTACCTTATAAAAAGTAGAAGATTACTCTTATGAATAGTCTGATGTCAATTATAGCCTTCAAAATGTGTATTTACCTATGTACCCTCATTAATATGTACAAGTTTATTTAATGAATAGTATTGGACAATTACACCCTCTAAGATATTTATGTACTTATTTGCTCTCATTAATATTAGTTGTCTTGGACATTTATATTCTTAAAAATAGTTATTTATATATTTTCTCTCATTAGTTTTGCCAACAACTAAGTCTAAGATTTTAAGGCCAAACTGAAAAAGCTTCCAGACATGGCTAGCTATGACGCGCGCGTTTGCTGCCATAGTGAGCAACAAAATTACTAATTTACTATTGCTTATGAACAGTACCCACGCTACTATTCCTTATAAATAGGGAATTTCCGGTTGTGCCCTCCAAAAAGTTGGTTGATATACCTTTTTGTCTTTACCCCTATTATTCAATACTTGCCACATAAGTCACCTTTTCTGCATTTGCCTCCCATCCGTGCCTTTTAGTGGGCTTTTACCATGTTTTTTTTTGGGAAATTCTCACTGGTAAACTCCAATTACTTAATTTTACAAGTGGTAAACATTCTTAAAATTTATTATCAACGGTAAACCTAAATTATTGGTTACCATTGATAAGTGTTATTTTACTAAAAATTCTTAACTATAGTTAGATTTTATTTATTAATTTTATTTTTATTTTTTTTAACAAAAAATCCAAACCCCTCCCCCACCCAACCTAGCCACCACTTCACCAGCAACCCTTCCCCTTTGCCGGCGACAAGGCCACTGACGGTGACACACGTCCTCCCCCGGCCCACTGCCGGCGAACGACAACACACGACCTTCCCCTCTGTCGGCGACAAGGCCGCGACGTCAAGCCTCCCCCACCCCACCTTCTCTCTTTACCCCATCTCAATACCTCCCGATCGACGTCAAGCCTCACCGCCATTCGTTCCCCTTTCCCGATTCTGGCCACCCTCTCCCTTCTCCTCCCCATTTCAGGCAACCCCCTCCCTTATCCCGATTTTTTTGCTCTAAATGGAGGATTTATGCTCGAATTTGCTCAATTTTTCTAGGTTGGTGTGGGTTCAAATTTCTTAGGGTTTTTTTTTGGTGTTTTGCTCGAAATTGGGGGATTGTAGCTCTGAATTTTTTCCGATTATGGGTGTTGATTTGATTGCTTTTTTGTTGTTGAATTTGCTGGGACTTTAGGGTCGAATTTGCTCAGATAATCGGCGATTTGGTTGTTGAATTTGTGGGGGTTTGTTGGTCGAATTTCTGGGGCTTTTGGGTTGAATTTCTGGATGTTTTTTGGTCGAATTTCTGCCGGCGGTGGTGGGGGAAATGGGAAAGAGAGAACGTGCGGGGTGGGCGACGGTGGGGGAAAGGAGAAAGAGAGGAGGTGCGAGAGGTGAGGGAGGCCGGGCGTCGCCGGTGGGAGGTGGGGAGGCCAGGCGTTCCGGCTGGGGGTTGGTCGCTGGCGTGGGTGGGTGCAGGGGAAGGGGAGCTGGCAGTGGGTGGAGGGAAGGGGTGGTTGATTTTTTTTTTTTTTAATTTTAGTATAATTATTAAATTATTAAAAAAATAAGTAAAAACCTAACTATAGTTAAATGTTATTGTTAAAAAAATAAAAAAAACCTAACTATAGTTAAATTTTTTATAAAATATAATAATTAATGGCACCATTAATAATTATAAAAAGTTTAGGAGTACCAAAGATAATTTTAAAAAACTTTGTTTACCACTTAGAATTTTATAAACTTGGAGTTTACCAAAGAGAATTTCCCTTTTTTTTTCAGATTTTCTTTCACTCTCCCATGGCTATTATCTACTTCCCTCTTCTCCATTTTCTTCCTTGCTCATATTGTCATCATTTAATTGTCCCTTCTCCTTCAATTTGTAGTCTATGAATAACCTGTAAGTTAGGGTTTTGTATACTACGATAAATTTGTTATTAGTTTGGAAAATTTGTCAGGAACTACACGCTTAATAGAGGTATTTGGAAACA